>NW_026623707.1:257440-276976 GCF_030028575.1 Malurus melanocephalus
GCAAAGAGCTCTGGCCATTCCAAAAACACACTTGTTTGTTCTAAAGGCTGAAGTGGTGCTTTGGAGAGAAATAAAGCCGGGAAGAGGAGCAGCAATAAACTGGGGCTGTGTGAGAGTCCTCTCCCCAAAGGAGCTCTTAGAAGGTGTGACACATTTCTCATGGCTCAGGATCAGCTGCTGGGATAAAAGTGGCCTTGGAAGGGCTGGATGGGAGCTCCTGGCTSAGTCTGACTGCTCTCAGCCCTCCTGGGGGAGATTTTGACTCAGATCTGGCAAGGTCTTTGTGTGAGTTTGTCTTCCCGGTGCTGTTTATTGATCCCCAAGGAGGAGACTCCATTGAGGGAGTGAAGGGTCATTTCTCACTGCCAGCTCATTAAAACAAGGGGCAGGCAGCAAATAAGAGCAGAAGAAAGAGGTTTTAATGAGCAGTTCACACCTGAGATGTGATGGTTCTGCACAAATTAGAGGCTGAGGGGCTCCCAGAGCTCTGTGTCAGGAGTGTTTGCAGTTTTCAGAGCTGGGTCCTGACCAGGGATTGCACCCGTGAAAACAAGTTCAGCTTAGAAGTAGTGCTAAATGTCTTACTTGCTCTCATGTAAATTCTGCCAAAATTTGTTTCAAGGCACATTAAAGAGTTTGATTGCTGAATGCAAGCTTTAAAAAAAAAAAAAAGAAAGAAAAAAAGTGAGATGCAAATATATGGAACTGTTGCTTTTCCTGAATGTACCAGTGTTGCTGCAGGCAACTCAGCCTCCCATGGATTTCACATAGCTCAGAAAGGTAAATCGTGTATATTCTTGTTCAGAGCTTATTGTTGTGGTGGTTTTTGTTTTTTTTTTGGGGGAGGTGGTTTTTCTTTTTCTTTTCGTTTTTGTGGGTTTTTCTTTTTTTTGGTCCTTTTTTGTTGTTGTTATTGGTTGGTTGGTTTGGTGGTTTTTTTTGTTTGTTTGGTTTGGTTTGGTTTGGTTTTTGGTGCAGCAATAATGGGAAAGCAACCTGATGTCCCGACTGTGCATGAGCAATCAAACCCCAGGAGAGCCCCTGGTCTGGCACCTGCTTCAAACCATTTCTCTGACGCTCACAGAGTGTGGGAATGTCCAGGGAGGTCTGTTCCTCCCTCTCCACGAATTGCTGAAGGAATCTGAGAATCTGAATGGCTGAAGCAAACAATTTAAGTGGCAAATGTTCTTGAGGTGACTCTGATCCCTGGGGAGATCTTGGTGGCCTTCCCAGGCTTTTGGCCAGGCCCTCAGAAAATAAAGATAACATCCTGAATGATGTGTCCACAGCTGCTTTTTGCTGACAATAGCAATCTGCATTGCTATTTAAAAAAAAAAAAAAAAAAAAAAAAAAAAAAAAAAAAAAAAAAAAAAAAAAAAAAAAAAACCACAAAAAAAAAAAAACAAACCAAAACCAAAAAACATTTCCCTATTACCCCTACAACTGTGGGTTGAAATCCTGGTGTTCCTTTAGCAAATGGGATGTCATGGAACGTTGCCTCCAGAGCTGAATTTATCAGCTCAGTCTGTCTCTAGGTGCCAGTTAATGCTGTATGAGAAGGTCCAGAAATACTCACAAGTGATGCTCCAAGAAGAAGGAAACTTGTGTTTTTCTTTTTCTAATTTAGAGAGAGGCTGGTGTTCTGCAATTACACCAACACTCAGAGCTGCAGGGGTGCTGCTGATTCCCTTCTTAGATGGTCTTTATCCACATTTCCTKAGAAAAACTCATTAACTGAGTCATCCTYGGGACACTMTGCAAAGGGAAACTGAGGCACAGCRAATCTGGGTGATTTCTCTCRGACTGTWTGAGGGTTTGKAGAGAGATGGGAGTTATTCCCAAATCCCAGTGCAGTTCCCCAACTGCTGATTGTCCCTCCTGGAGCAGTTTGGGGTGAGGCTGTGCAGCATTGCAAGGCTCCTAATAAACCAGTGACAATCAACAATCCTTCTCCTCCTCCTGCTTGCAGAATGTTCCTCTTGGACTGGAATTCACAGTGAACATTTTCACAAGTAACTACCATTTTTTGATCCTTGGAGTTTACAAAACAAATCCAAGACGCAGCAAACCTGAACCTTTCTCCTGCCCCAGTGGACAGAACGTTCCATTTTCCACAAATTCCTGCTCATTATCGTTGTTAAAATCATTATGAAGGAGCCAGCTGGGGAGTTCACAAGTTTTTCCCTCCCTCTCTCTGGTGCCCAGGTTGGAGAGGGCGTGGATGGAACATCTCCTCTTGATTGCTGGAGTCTGYGGAGATTTAAAACAAATTTCTGCAATCAAGTACTTTTATAGTATAGGAATGATAATGCTCCTACTGAAATAATATTATGAGCATAATTAAAAGAACTCCCAGAAGAGAGTCAACAGTCTTGGAAAAAAAAAAAAAAAAAGTCAACCTCGTGCAAACAATATAAAAGGGCAGGACAGGGCTGTGAGGGTTTTAGTTTGTGTTGTCTCTAGTATTTCTGCAGGATTTATAAAAACCAGGTTCTGTAAAGGGATCTTTCTCCACCTGAATGCCACACAGCTGAGCATCTGACAGAAAATGGAACAAAACAGAGTTTTGTCACATTCAGTCATGGATAGGAGCATCACATCTGTGCTGTCCTAAGGAATTGTAGAATTGTTAGGGTTAAAAAAGACTTYTAAAATCCTGGAGACCAAACTTTAACCTGACACTGCCAGGGCCACAGCTAAACCATGTCCCCAAGTGCCACAGCTGCCTGGTTTTGGAACATTTCCAGGGATGGTGATTCCACCATGCCCTGGRCAGTCTGGGTAAGGATTTCTCTGCACTCTCCTGCTCTGGGGAAGAAGAAATGTGTGCTGTGCCTCACCTGACTGCAGCTCCTGGACACTGCTCCCTGTATCCAGAGCGATGATGACCTTCCAGAAGGATGATGACCTTCATCCCTTTCCTCTCTGCCTGCCATCAGATCCTCATACTCCCTTATTCCCCTATCCCAAAGCTCACCAATAACACTTGGGTGGCTCTGTGCTCTCCTGAAAGCACAAYTGGGMAAGGTAGAAAAGKCCAGACCAAGATCCTGGGGGTATTTTCATGCACTGAACTTGAGAGCAAAAGCGTCTCTGGAGTAGGATTTATTATTTTAGTTTGTACAGTTTCACATAAACAATCACATTTTAGTCAATCACTGGATAAGGCATGAAAGCTGTTTTGGCTTTTTTATTCCCCTCAGGAAAACCTGTGTGACTTGAACCTTGTGASCAGCAGTTCCCTTGCAGAAATGGAGTTGGCTCCATCTGCATTCAGCTACGTGAGGCCAATAGGACATAAATGGCTCTGCCAATTTATTCATACGGCTGATATTTGCTAATGCGCTTTGATTTATTGGCTTTCTCGCCTCCCAGTAAAGCTGTATTTTTATATACTTTATTTCCTCCACAATCCCCAGCATGCACAGTTCCTGCTGGGCCTTCACAAATTAATCTCTGGGATTTTTTTTTTCTAGCATCTCGAGCGCGCAGAGAGCACCATCCATCTCGGTTTGGAATTGGTTGTGCTCCAACTTTCTGCTTTTCCTTTCTCTCTTTCAGGCTTCTGGTCCCATCGTTTTTTTCTGGTGTGGATTTGTGTGTGCTCACAGCAGATATTGCTCACATCAGTGTGGGATGGAGGCTGTTAAATCCATTGTGTCTCCAGGACTTCGAGGTGCACTTTCAGAGGATGCTCACAAAGAATGACAGTTTGACTGAGGTTAGGTTTAAATTCCAATGGAATCATCTCTTTTTGCTGGTACAAAACCAGGGGAATGATAATATCTAGAAAATTGGCCTTGCAGTGCTTTGTTGCTGCTGCTGCTGTTCTTTTCAAAGCCTTTGGAATGCAAACACCTAAACCAGGTAACGGGCATTGTAAACCCCATCAGGGTGTCCAAGGGATGAAGGGAGGGTKCACAGGGACAGCAGTGAGAGCTTTCATTTTGCCAACCATGCTTGAAAGCTGGATTCACAAAAGGGTTTAATGGAAGGATTTCGATGCCTGATTTTTTTTCCCCCAACCCTTTTAGATGCACTAACTGAAAGAGGGATAATCAAATTTAAGTGACTCTGCTTAATTCTCTGGAAACCATATGATCCACCACTGTGACAGCTCTTTTACATGGCTTGGTCCATTATCCCAAACAATTTGGGACTCCCCGTGTACACCACAGCGTAGAGCAGAGAAACCCAGCAGGACTATTTCCCAAAGCTGCTGGAATTTTTGTGATTGCAGTATTTTAAACTACTTACAAACACGCTGCTGCTCYGCTCCCAAATACACCTGTGCTTCAGGACCGAGGTGAGTGGGTTTGAATGCAAATGTGGATAATACAATGGGAAATGCTTTAATGAGAGAGAAGCTGCCTCTTTAAGAGTGCTGGTATCACCAAAAGAATCCAGGATAGTGCAAGTTCCCTTGCAGGATGCAGGAGGTGGCTTTCAGAGCTTTCAGACCCAAGCACTCACCAGGGAAGGTGCATTCAATGCATAAACCAGAGGAAAGAACAGTGAAAAGGGAATGGAGATGGAATAAAGATGAAAGGGAAGAAGAGGGGAAAGCAAAGAGAGAGGGAAACAGAATCAGCAGAAGATGAAACTTGTGATTGCTCACAAAAGAAGAAAGAATTACTTTGGTGCAGCCKAGATACAGCAATATATATGCATTTACAGAAAAACGAGCGTGTGAGGGAATGGGTTTAAACTGGCAATGGTTTGAAATTGAAATCCTGAGGCCCCTCCTGTTCCAAATGTGAAGCTGGGTGGGATGGACAGGACATCCTGCAGTGTTGCTGGCAGAGAGCTCTGTCCCTGGGCTGCTGCACAGTGGGGCTGAATGGGAACCTGACTCTGTCCTTAACCTGCAACGCCAGGTCTCAAATGCAAATGTGAAGAATGATCAAGAACCCATCCATCCTCTCTTCCCAGAGATCCAGAATGGATCCACTGGACAGTAAATGCACTGGGATTTTCACAGGGATGGCAGGAGAGCCCCAGTATCCTCCCTGGTAATCAGCAATAATCCCATCTCACTGTGGAAAGGWSAAACAGTGAGAGGAGCCCTGTCTGYCCTGAGGCCTCGTGGGRYTCTGCTCMTGTTCCACAAAGCTCCAAARCTYRTGCACCATCCCACTGACTTTGGTGGAAATGATGCAAAATTTCACTTTTACTCTGTGGTTTCAAATCCAGTGATCAAATTTTAAAAAACGAAAAAAAAGTGTGAGGAAGAAGTGTGCTGAGAGGAAGAAGGGAGGCACGCTGATCGCTGCTCCAGATGTTTTCTTCACCCTGCCATTTGGTTTCTGCTCTTTCCAAGCACCACGAGTTAATCTTGTGCAGGGAAGGAACAAAACCGAGTGACAGCTGCTGCCAACACCTCTCTGCACAGCCCTGGAGGGAGAAGTCTGCTCACAGGTCTGCAGGGTATCAGCAGTGACATCCTGATTTACTGAGACTCAGTTACATCTCTGGGAGGGAAAGGGCTGTCTCTGCCAGCTGGGACAAGGAGGCAAAGGCAATCAAGAGCTGTGCCATCGTGGTGTGGGGTGACATTCTCAAAAAGGTTGGATTGCAGCTGGTGGTGCTGGGTCCCTGGCACACAGGGAAGTGTAGAATGACATTGTGAAGTTCCTTCTGTAATGAACTGCCCGTGGGGCCAGGCTGGTGTGAGACACACTGCTGGGAGCCTGGTGACAATGACACTGTCCTGTGGAGCTGGAGGATTTCCATGGGGCACTGCAGGCTGAGCAAAGAGCTCAGAGTGGTTCAAGTTCACTGTTGGTACCACTGTTGAACCACTGTTGGTTCACTGGTTCACAGCAGATCTTTGTGTTGTCTCTCAGCTTTTACGGTGATGCGTTTTAAGGGCATTTTTTGGCTTGGTCTGTCTGTAAAAGTTGTCTGCATTAGAATAATTAAACTGTGTGCTCCTGTCTGGTGTCTCACTCATCTTCTCAGGGCACCTGGAGGAGTGGGGAGCTCCTGCTCCTTGTGGATGAGAGGGCAGTGGGGCTGCTCCTCGCCCTGCCCTTGCTCTGCCCATGAGCAGCAGGACAGGCTGAGCAGTTTGTGATCACAGCAGCTCCTCGAGCCAGCCCTGAGACAAACTGCAGGAGGCAAAAGGATCAGCTTTAATCATTCCTTGGGCACTGCCAGGGATCCAGGGACAGCCACAGCTTCTCTGGCCAACCTCTGCCAGGGCCTCCCCACCCGCACAGTAAAGAATATTTTCCCCAATATCTCCTCTAAACCTCCTCTTAGTCTGAAGCCATTCCCCCTCGTCCTGCCACTGCAGGCTCTTGTAGAAAGCCCCTCTCCACTCTTCCTGGCCTGCTGTGAGAGCTCTCTGCTCTGGATCCCATGTACCAGGGGCACCCAGGGCTCCCTGTCCAGTGCCAGGAACAAATGCTGTGGCCCACCACCAGAGCTCTCAGCCAGCTCAGGGAGCATTCCCAGCCCCTTCCAGCCCCTTTCATTCCCTTTTTTTTTTTTTTTTAATTTTACCCCTAAAGGTAAGGATATTGAAGTCAGTGATGAAAGTGAGAGTAAAGTTGGATATCCCACCCCCAGGACATGCTGCCCCACCCAGCACTGGGTTTCCTACAAACTGATGGATGGACACTGCACACAGCTTTATCCAAGGAAATGCTGTTTGCAGGACAGCAAAACCACCACACAGATTGTTCCCATTCCCTCCAGGCCCTCTGTGAGTGTGGGCTGTGGTGCTGTGGACAGAGGAGCACAGAGGGGTCAGTGCAGGAATGAGGGGATTCCAGCTCTGCCTCCTGCTCTGCAGCCTCGTGTGAATCCTTTCCTGCAGGGTCAGGAGTCCTGCAGGGAGATAATCCAGGCTGATGCCAGTTTTCTGCTCTGTTGGTTTTCCTTGTAAACCCATCACCCAGGATTGAGATGGATTCTTCCCCATAAGAGCCTGACATTAAGGCCCATCCATGTTGAGGTTTCTGGGTTTGACCCTCCCTGGTTCCCAAATGTCCCAGAAACATCAGGAACAACATGGGGAGTGCAGGAGGAGGGATGAAACTCTGTTGTGTTTCTTTTTCTCCCTCGTTGTTGTCAATTAAACTGGATTTATGTGTTATTTCTCTGTTCCGTAATTACCCCCTGGGATTTATTTCAGATCGCTGGAGAAAACAATATCCCTCCACAACTTTCTGGCTGCTGGGAAGAGTTATTGCTGCTCCTCCTGATTGTGTAGCAAAATCCAGCTCCCTCCATTACTGGCTTTACCTCAGTGAAGCACCAGACAGTATCCACTGTAATTTTGTTCTCTTTCAGGAGGGGATGGAAAAAACAGCCCTGGACATGCCAGGTGTGGTGATTCCACAGGACAAATGTAATAATCACAGGTCACAGGSAGGATTCATTAACCCCTGGTGCTGGGCTGTGGGAGCTCCCCTGCAGAGCTTTCTTTGCAGTAGGGAAGTTGTCATTAGTGATGATTGAAGGCCAATCTGTTGTTTCTGATTAAACACTCGCTAATGATGGTCTGATGTTACAGAGCTTTTTTATTTTGTGTTCATTTCAAAAGCAAAACGAGATATTTTCTTTTTCYACTTGTGCTTTGAAACCTGTGATTGACTGGCACTCTAAGAGGATATGTTGTTGCTTGTTTTTTTTGGTTTTTTTTGAAAGCTGAGGGATGGGAGAGGGATTTGTTTGCATGTGAAGGAGGGCTTGACAACAACAAAAAAAAGAAATATTGACATAATTTAGGTAACACACACGGTAAACAAGCTGCTGGGGTTTGCTTACAATAATTTACATCCATCCATCCCTCTGCAGAGCACGAGCTGTGTGTTTCTCCTCGTCCAAGGCACAGCCCATCATCCTGCCTTGCAGGCTTCTTGCACACATTCCTGCCATACTTGCCCAAAATCTRGGGCTGATGAACCCCCTGCATCTGCTGAAGTCACCCAGGGTTGAATACAAGGCAACAAATTGGTTTTGTTTTATTTATGGCCAGCTCTGCTTCCAGTGGCTCAACCTGAGTTCGTGGGCAGATTCCTGTCCAGTACAGCTGTTTGGATCTCAGCTTTGTGCTCAGATTCCCTTCCAGCACAGCTGTTTTTATTGCAGGTTTGTGCTCAGATTCCTGTCCAGTACAGCTGTTTGGATCTCAGGTTTGTGCTCAGATTCCTGTCCAGCACAGCTGTTTTTATTGCAGGTTAGCTGCAGGTGGGGCAGGTCTGCTGCTGGAGGAGGCAGCCCAGGAGAGCATTCCCAGTGGGAATGTGCAGCTCCTCCTTCCACAGGCAGACAAGCAGCTCTGCCCACAGCCATCCCACCTGGAAGGATTCGGCTGCCACTTCAAGCAGTGATGCCTCATGATTTTTGACTTTTTTTTTTTTTTATATATATCCTTTTGTATATTTTTATTCTCTTTTAAACATCTCTATACCTTTATGTATCCCTGTACCCTTAGCCTTTATACTTATAGTTCTTGTAGCTTGGTATTCCAGCTTAGTTTAAAAGTTCTTCTAAGCAAAAAAAGAACAACAAAAAAAACAAAACAAAACAAAACAAAAAAAAAAAAAACCCAAACAAATATCCTCAATAAAAAGTCAGTGTGCCCTGTACTGTCTTAAATCTAATGCTCCCACCTTAGCTGAAGTCTCTTCTCTGGAACATACTGTGTAAACTGAGCTCTAACCTCATTCCCAAAGAAGATTGTTTAGAATAAAGAGACATTACTTCATTTGTTAAGTTTCTGATTAGGAAATCCTAGATAAATATGCTAATTTGTAAAGTCTATAAAACTTCTATACGTGTTACAGGCCATGTGCATTTTCCATCGAGTTGTGCACCTGGGATCCCATTAAATACTGAAGTAAAACTCTTTATCCCCTTACCCATGAGCCAGAGTCCTCCTGCCCAGCAGAACACTTGTGCCATGCACAGAGAGTCTGTCTTGCTTGCTCCATCCATAAATCACCCTGCAGCTCATCTCTGCAGCCATTCTGCCATAGCTCAGGGCTGAAAGGTGTGATACAAACCCAAATTATTCCTTTTCCCAGCAGTGGCTTTCTGTAACAATGAGGCCCTAAGCAGGTCCTCCCCAAGGGATGTCCCCCCCCCAGGAAATGTGAGTCCCTCAAGGCTGTGCTGGCCTTTCCCATGACTGACCTCAATATTTGCCTTTTTCTTCCCTGGTTATTCTTCCTCTGCTTTTCATGGTATCAAAGGCTTGTTTGGGTTAGAAGGGTCCTTAAACATCACCTTGTTCCAGTCCTCCTGCAAGGGGCACCTTCCACTGGACCTGGGCTGCTCAGAACTCCATCCAACCTGGCCTTGAACATTTCCTTTTGGGGCARTCCCGAGGTTTGTTCTCCCTACAGCTCCATGCTCTTGTGTTCTGCCATGCTTTGGAAAGGCACCATCACATCCCAGAGGGCAGAGAAAAATGTAAATRCTATGGAAGACAGAGCTTTCCCTTSATCAGTGCTTGGGGAGGGTTARAGCACTGGTGGTGGATGGGGTTTTATATTCATTGCAAAACCAGGGGGAGGGAGGATCATAATTTGTGGCTTTGGTGTTTGTTTCTGTCTATGAGTAGCTCTGAATTAAAGAGGAATTCTGTGCTGCCTCTAGGACTCCAACCCTGTGCTGCAAAGGTTACTCTTGCTATTAAAATTCCAAAAATCAGAGTTGTTGCTGAAGTTTCCTGCTAATTATCTCAGAAGATGATGCTCACATTTATTTGTCATTCTGCATGGGGCTTCATTCAGAAGTTCCTGCAGCAAAAAGTGCTGTTTGCTTGTTAAAAATAACTGACTGACTCGAAAGGTACCTGGGAGCAGCCAGAGAGAAAACAAACAACTTTTTTTTATTATTATTATTATTATTTCCACATGAAAATGAAAGGTCCAAATTAGAACTCTGGCATGTTTTCCTTGAAGTCTCCATAAATAGGGTTCATACCACAATTGAAATTACAAATAGCACATCTGTGAGATCCTTCTCCTGTCCTCACTGCACCGTTTGTAATGTTAATGCTTTTTCTCTGAAAATCTTTGGGCTGAGGAGATTCAGGCATTTTTACTTGTTGTTATTTCCCTACAAGTGTCAGAGAGGTAATAAGTTCTTCGTGTTTTAACGCCTCTCTCCCTCTTTTAAATGTATCTATAAGTAACCACCAGSCTTTCTGGGGAAAACAACCATTAGTGCTTTCATCTAAACAAATGAAAAATAAACTTTTCCGTTTTCAAGTTCCCTTTTAAGCCACTGTCTTATGTTTTCTTTGATATGGTAACTCCTGAGCCAAATTCAAAAGGGTCAGGAGCTCTCCACAGTGGAACTGTGCAGAGTAAATGGTACCAGGATAACAGAGTCTCACAGTCTATATTGCAAATCAGCAGGGAAGCTGACACTCTGAATTGGGCTGTTTGCTGAATAACAAACCTGGAATGGATGTCAGTGCACTTTCCCCCCTTGAAAAGAAACCTTTCATTTGGATTGAGGTRAAGGAAAGTATCGCTTCCTTCAAATAATCAGCTGTAGGAAGTGGATTCGCAAACCCACAATATTTGTATGTCAATATAAATTAGAGCTGTAAACAAAAATTGGGAAAAAAATAAGCAAAGAATTTCAGAACTCTGCTGCAATTKTCACAGATTCATCCAGGAGTTTTGGGGGAGGACTCCCCAGGCAGGTCCAGAGAGTGCCTGGGAAAGCTGGTGTCTAGAAACAAGAAATACATCACTTGGCAGCCTTTCTCTCCATTTCTGTCCTCAGGGTCTATCGGCTGTGAAAAATTCCTGCTCTGCTTTGACATTTGCCTTGCTATATAAACAGAAACATTCAGGTTTCTGTCTTCACTCCCTGTGTCATCCAAACCCACTGAGGGAAGGGAAAACCTCTGCTCTGCTGGGTAACTCAGGAAAAGCTGGCAAAAATCATCTGCTGGGGCAGGTTAGGGTGGATCTCAGGGAAAGGTTCTTGTGTCCCCAGAGGGTGCTGGCACTGCCCAGGCTCCCCAGGGAATGGTCCCGGCCCCGAGGCTGCCAGAGCTCCAGGAGCGTTTGGACAGCGCTGCCAGGGATGCTCAGGGTGGGGCTGTTGGGGGGTCTGGGCAGGGCTGGGGTTGGGCTGGGTGATCCTGGGGGTCCCTCCCACATCAGGATATTCCATGATTCCATGGTCTGGCACTGCCTGTTTTGAGTGCTGTGGCAGGGGAATGGATTTTACTGGRTTTGGTTCTTACCTGTGTTGTGCAGCCAGTCTGAAATCTGGGTTCATGTCCCAGCTTTGAGAGCACAGCAGGAGCTCAATCCTGGTGAGCACTGGGCAGAGGGAAGAGAGCAAAGATAAACCACAGGAATGTACAARGCAGGGRAGGGTGGAAGGGGAAGGCAGCAGGTCTGGGGTCAGTAGGACCTGAAGGGTCAGAGATGGGGCAGGCAGGGGCAGGCAGCACCTGTGAACCCCGCTGTCACCACCCCTTTGCAGCCATATSCAGACATTGCATCTGTATTTCCAAATTTGTGCTGGCACTTCTCAGGGTGCCCAGACTGAGGGCTCCTGAAGAAAAATTCAGGGCACTCAAAGTCAGGGCTCCTGAAGAAAAAATAGCAAATAGGTCACACCGCTTTCTCCGTTTGGCTTTGGATACAGCCAGCATTTTTAGGCAAACAATTTTGTTCACACCTCTGCATCCTGTAATCTAYTGTTGCTATTTCCTTTTGTATCAGATCAACACCGAGAGAAACTGGAGCCAATCTTGTGCAAGATTTCCTTTCTGATATGGAGAATTCTTCTCCTTCAAATGTTGGTTGATGAAGAACACCAGGAGGAAAAAAAGCAATTACATCCAGCACAGGCACTCACAGCTGGCATCACAGCTCTGTGTTCACAGGGATGGTGCAGTGCTGCTGGAAACCATAACATTTACAGTTCCCAGWCATGTTCAACCCTTCCCAGTTAAAGCCACAATGTTTTTATCTTCAGAGTTAAACCCCCAGATCTGGGCTTTAAAATCACCACGCATTCCGAGCCTCTCTCAGGGAGCAGGGCAGCTGCACTGAGTGTGGCAAGAAAATGTAATTGCACGGGTTYATGTGAGGCTCATCTGCTCCAATTATCTCAGCTCTTGGGCAATTAACACCTTCTTTTGGATCTCTCCAGGTTCCCTGCTTCTGCCACGTTCAGCGTGGACAGGCGGTTCCTCAGCCTCAGCTGTGGCTGCTCCCTCTCCACACTGTCAGATGGCTGCTCCAGGAGTGAGAACGGCAGAAATCTCTTCAGTGGATGCAATGGCTGTTAGCAGGTAACTCCAAATGGGACTGTGGAGGTAGGCAGAAGGTGAGASAATTTAACACTTCACTGTTTTCCATGATGAAAGGTTGGTGGCGTTCAACAGGGGAGTGAAAACCTTATAAAAATCATGGCAATCTCAAAATCCATCGCTCTTCCTCCCATCCACTATTGTTGCATTTCTCAAAGGCTGTTTGTTGTTTAGGCTGGGTATCARGGAAAGGTTCTTGTGTCCCCAGAGGGTGCTGGCACTGCCCAGGCTCCCCAGGGAATGGTCCCGGCCCCGAGGCTGCCAGAGCTCCAGGAGCGTTTGGACAGCGCTGCCAGGGATGCTCAGGGTGGGGCTGTTGGGGGGTCTGGGCAGGGCTGGGGCTGGGCTGGGTGATCCTGGGGGTCCCTTCCAACCCAGCATGTTCTGTAATTGCTTCCCAATCTTCTCTCCCCTCTGCTTTCCCTTCCTCTCTCCCACCCCATGACATGAACAAGTCAACACTTCACTGCCAGTTAAGAAATGGGGTATAAATCGACATAAAGTAATTTTTAAAAATACAGATGATACTTTGATTGTGTTGTAAATCATTTTGGAAAACCTTCTGGTAAGTTTGCAGTACATGGGATCTCTGCTGAATCAGAGTGGACCTGCACCTGTAGTGCCACTGCTGTCAGAAATACCTATGGGCCATGGGACTGGCAGGACCTTCCCAGGGATGTGTTTGGGGTCGGATTGCACTTGGTAAGGCCAGGCTGCAGATTCCCATTTGGTTTCTGCCATCATAGACCCACAGGATGGATTGGGTTGGAAGGGACCTTAAAGCTCATCCCATTCCACCCCTGCCATGGCAGGGACACCTTCCACTGTCCCAGGCTGCTCCCAGCCCTGTCCAGCCTGGCCTTGGGCACTGCCAGGGATCCAGGGGCAGCCACAGCTTCTCTGGGCACCCTGTGCCAGGGCCTCCCCACCCTCACAGGGAACAATTCCTTCCCAATATCCCATCCATCCCTGCCCTCTGGCAGTGGGAAGCCATTCCCCCTTATCCTGTCCCTCCATCCCACCAGAAAATTTTGGCAGCTCTGGCTGTAGCACAGAGGAAAGGGCAGCTGCCAGCCTCCGGGTTTTCTGCTTCATCTTTGCCTGGAGGAGCATATGGATAATCTGCACCTTGCACAGTTAAATTAGTCCAACCCTTTGGCCTGGGAAGGGGGGATTTRTCCACACAGACAAGTGAATTATTAATACAATTTGCAGGAGGTAACCTCACTGAATCACTCACCCGGCTGCTTCTTTCTCTGTACGTAGGGCTGCGAGCGCAGCAAGGTTAATACAGAGCATCCATCATTTCCATTAATAGATGGCAGAGCTGTTTGGATCCCTTGTGTGGTCTGCCTTTAATTATTTTTTAAGGTGGCCTCTGCATATTTCTRTGCAGTGAAAGCTGAGTTAGAGGATGGAGGTCAGGCCTGTGGACTGACTGATTAAACCTGCCCATCACACCTTCTGTGCAGGGATCTTTCCAATGCAAATAATATCTTGTAGCAGGAGAAATAGATAGGGAAATTGTGCTGGTCCAGCTTTTTGTGTTTGTGAGGAGGCAGATCATAAATGGATTTTTTTTTTTCTCCTTCCAAACTGTATCAGGAACACTGAGCTTCCTTTTGTGACTCCARCAAGGATGGACAGCACAGCTCTAATGTAGATATCCTTTATTACTGCCCTGTTAGTGGTCAGGAYAGCCCTCAATTCTTCAATAATGTAGTTTATAGTGCATG
Source organism: Malurus melanocephalus (assembly GCF_030028575.1). NCBI lineage: Eukaryota > Metazoa > Chordata > Aves > Passeriformes > Maluridae > Malurus > Malurus melanocephalus. Next base: position 271,481 of record NW_026623707.1, read on the forward strand.
CTATATTTTATTAATGGTGTCTGTTTCCYGAGAATGAAATTACATTCACAGATCTGGGTTGCCTTTACCTGTCCTCTGGGCATCCAGTTGACTTCCCAAGATTCACACCATGTACACATAAAACAGAAAGTTTTTAGGATTTATTGAATTATCATTCTTTACCCCATGTATTTTATAGCAATACATGCAATTGTCCATCCAGAACAAGTAAGTAAGAAAGAAACTTTCTTATGTACTGCTCTGAGCAAGAAGGAAATTGTTCGTGTGAGGCCTGTGTGTGCACAGGTACATGGGAAAAAGCTAAAAAAGAGCATTAAAAACAGCAGTCKAATAAATTCGCTCTCCCTGTATAAACCACATGACAGAGAATGTAGAGTACATAGAGAACAACAACAGGAACAGGACCTCTGGCCCAGAGAGGAGGAGAAAATATTTGTTCTGGGGTAAAAGTACTGGAGGACAAACTTAGGTTTCTGTAGTGGTTCTGGCCCCTGTTTTCATTGATTTCCAGGCTCTGTGTTTGCCTCCACAAAGGCCAGTGAGGCACAGCTGGATCCATTGTCACAGCTGGATCCATTGTCGCAGCTGGATCCATTATCACTGATGGTCATGCCAAGGGTGAGGAGCAGTGGAATGGTTTCAGGTTGSTTCCTGAGTCACTTTTGCTGGCACCCAGAGCAGTCAGGAATGTTTACACTTGTCCTCAGTGCCCAGTTCAGTGTGTGCCAGGGAGCCAAGTGTGCAGCCCCAGCCTGCAGCACAAGGCTCTTCCATCCCCTGTGGGAAGCCAGGAGAAGGGGCTGTGTGTGTGGAGACATCCTGGGCAGTGTGAGCCCAGCAAGCCCTGCCTGGTGTCAGTGGCACCACCTCATCCCTGCCGTGCCCAGCCCTGGCAGGCTGAGGTGTCTGATGTAGGTGAGTGAGGGATCTTTGTATTTATTCATTCTGTCTTTACTCTTTCTGTGTCCCTACAAACCTATAAAAAATGGCTTATGAGAGAGATATATGACTGGCAGAAATTTGGTGAGACACACAGAGTGCTTTCATCACACGATGGACTAAAAATTGCGTTTGGAGTTGTCTCGACAACTCGAAAACATTGAGACAATGTTTTCAGAGAAAAAACGTTATAGAGTAAATGTTTCGTCTGGAGTGAAAAAATTTGATAATTTTTTCCCACCAATATGAAATAGATGTTTGAGCAAAAGTGAAGAGAAAAGAAGTAGTTTATTAACAAAACAAAGTGCCCAAAGGACACAGATAAAAAGTAACTCTTAGATATTTAAAAGTCCAGGAACGCATGTCGCTCCCTCTCCCCACAGCCGCTGGGCCATGTGGTGCAGAGAAAGATGGCAAGGCCCCTGTCYCCGGGAAAAAGAAACAAAAGAAAAAGTCCACGTGGCTGCTCTGGCAATAGTGGAAAAAACCTGGAGCAGTCCTCTTCTCACGGTGGATGTAACAGAGGGCTCTGTGTGCTTTTCTGTTGCTGGCTTGGTTTATTCTGGAGTCCGGGATGAGACAGAGTGGTGCTGCTTGTCCTCGCTGGCCACTGAATTGCTCCAGAAGCAAAATCACAGGAGTCGAAGAGCGTGTGGCAGTCCAGGGAAAGCTGTTTGCGCAAGCTAACAAACCCAAGTTAGCTAAACAGCAACAACATAACTCGCCTGCACGCAGCGAGCAGGGCTCCCMCAGTGCCGAGCTGAGCTCCAAAAGCCCACAGCAGCAGTGTGGCAAACCCGGCTTTGAACTGCCCGCACTGCCTTCCCAGCTGCCCCTGCCCCTTCTGCTGGGTTGCATTTAATGGCACAGACACCTTTTGGGCATACAAGCTGGTGGAATATAGGAATATAGGAATACAGGATTGGCACAAAATCAGCCCAAGACAGGAGTCACTTCAGCTTTGGCGGCTGGAGCTGTGCTTATCCCCTGCCGCAGCTCAGGGTGTCACGGAGCCTTGTTTGCYGAGGATGTGTCTGATCCACTGCTCTGATCAGCCCAACTCACAGCTACTCCCAAGCTCCAGCGAGCACAGGCTGCTGAGGGGTCATTAAAATTCCTCCTGAGCCCTGATCATTAAACAAACCGTACGAGAGGCAGACTCCATACCTGGGAGAAGTGGCATGTTAATGGAGATGCACCCAGCATAATTGCTGCCATCCATCARCCCCCGTCCCGCTGCTATTGACAAAGTGCAGCTAAATATTTAAATAAGCCATTTTTCTTCAGAAGCCAAAGGATTAGATGCAGCCAAATTTCTCAGTCTAGTCAGCAAACGATACAAATCCAAGGATTAAACAGGATTTGCTGGAGTGAATGAGAGCTGCTTCTGCATTACGCTTTATGAAAAAATATTCTTTGCTGCCAAGACTGTTGCTTGGGGCGAGAAGGGGAGGAGAGACAATTCTCCTTCCTACTGGAAGCAAGAGAAATAGAATTAGTTTCTCTTTACTCGACACTCTTGATTTACTTTGAGTGTGTAGTTGAAGGAAAATGTGACTTTCCCAAGCTCCATTAGACACCTACGCTTCTTCTGAAAAGCAAAACATTTGAAATGAAGATGTAGGTGTTGCAAGGCTCTGTGCATCTGTTTTGCTTMAGGGTCAGCTCCTTGGAAGGCTTGCCAGGCTGCTCTCAGTAAAATAGAGGAGAAATGCTTGCTGAAGTAATTTTTCCTTGGATACACGTTGGTGCGCTGCAGTTTGCCCACATCTGGAGACAGGTGTACTGGATTTATTGGGTGAGATAGGAGATCCTCATTGGAGCACTGCAGGTGCTTGTAAAAGGAGGCAAGAAGGATTAACAAACACAAAAAGATGTATGTGACAGGGCTGGTGGGGAMTTTTCTGCACAAAATTCCAATTCATTTGGCATGTCTCAGTTCATGAAAAGTGAATGAAGTTATTCACAGGAAAAATTGGTATTGATTTTTTTTAATAATAATCCAAGTGTAAATTTCTAGGCTTTGGTTATTGCTTTTTTTTTTTTTTTTCCAGCATAAAATAACTTCATTTTATTTGTTTGTCCTTAAACTTACTAATAATATGGTTAAAAAAACAAAACAAACTAGAGGAACAAAGTGAACTGGGCTGATTCAAATTAAAATGAACTGAAATACTTGAGAAAGCCCAAACCACAAAAGGCAAAAATCATGAGTTTTCAAAACTGATGTGAGTTAGAAGCTTTATATTGATTTTAGTGCCAATATCTCCCATCATTCTTCATGGGTTATAAAAAAATCAGTTCCTGCCTGGATCTTCTTAGTGTCAACTCAGTTTGGCAGCTCACAGGAGTGATTTGTGGRCTAATTTCTTGTGGAAATGTGAAACCCCTGTAAATCTCACTTTTTCTGATGGGTGCATGATGGCAGGGGGAGGCAGAAGAGCTTTGTCTTTGCAGTGATAGCAGAAAAGTTTGAATGTTTTGCCATTTTCCTGGGAGTGCCCCAGATTTGTTGGTCTGGCTGATTTGGAAACCATGGAAAAAAATCAGTCCATTCACTGTAGAGCAGGTGTGAATCTCAAAAAGAATTGTCATAAAAGAGTTGTCCAGATCTATTCAGTCCATGCAGGACTTGAGAAGACTTTTTCTCTCACCACGGTTTTTCRTTTTGCATACTCACAATAATTTCCTGCAGAATCTGAACTGGGATAACATCTGACCAGAACTCTGCTCAAGATAAAAATATAACTTCTCTCCCTGGTACATCTGTCCAAGGAGTGCATGTGCTTGCCTTGTCAGATCAAATGTTCCATACTTTTCCCCCTTGAATCAATCAATGTCAGGAATCCAAACTTTATGCCCATCTCTAGGGAAGGACAGCAGCATTTATAAATCATGGAGAAAAAATATTAAAATAGTAAGATAAATGGGATTTTTTTCAGCTCAGTCTTGCAAGGGACTACAGAGTGAATATTTTCCCTTAAATTATGAGGAATAAAACTGTTCCATACTCACATCACAGAGAGAGGGTTTGGTGGAAATTAAGTAGATTATTCTTTATGACTTTATTGAAATTCTACTGAGACATCTAAAATTCCACAAGCCTGTTGCTTTGCAAGTGAATTCAGTGTCTCATCTTTGTGAATTGATAGTGATACATAAATGTCAGCTTTATTGAACATGTCTCTGCTGTCTGGCTATCCAAACAGTATTAATTAACTCCCTAAGTCCTGCTCCAGCAYGCATTTGAACTTATTTTAAAACTTGCACTAGAGCAGTTGCTGGAGAAATGCAGACTGGAAATAGGGTGCAATTTTTTAGCAGGGWGTAATTAACCACTGAAATTAATTATCCGGTGGCAAGGTGGGTTCTCCATCATCTCAAGTCCTTAGCTCGAGGCTAAGGAGRTGTGGTAACAGCAGGAGCTGAGAGCTCAGGGCTGTGAGAACACTTTTGGGTATTTAGAGCTTTGCTGAGAGGGGTTTGTAGGATTTACAGCTTTGCTGAGAGGGGTCTGTAGGGGARTTATCCCTGCTCTGCACCCCAGCTGCAGGAATGGCTGGTGGGACACAGCTCTGCTGCCAGCTGGGAGCAGGATCCAATATTTTATGCATTCYCTGGAAGATTTTCAGGAAGAAATTGTTCCCTGTGATGGTGGTGAGGCCCTGTCACAGGGTGCCCAGAGAAGCTGTGGCTGCCCCTGGATCCCTGGCAGTGCCCAAGGCCAGGCTGGACRGGGCTGGGAGCAGCCTGGGACAGTGGRAGRARGTGAATGAGATGAGCTTTAAAGTCCTTCCAACCCAMACCATCCTGTGATTCTGCATTACMCACAGTGAAACCAGCTGACCAAAGCAGGAGCTTGCTTTGTTCTCTGTATTTCTCCTCAAAACTGAGCAGAACACAGAAATCTGTTGGCTGTCACCAAAATGGAAAATGTTTCAGAAATACCTCAAGCAGATTTTTTTTTCTGCTTATTTTGACTGAAGGAAGTCTGGCAAACCTTGATRGGGATTAGCCTGGAAAAGTTGTGAATTGGCAAAAATAAAAACTACTTTGGATTTCATCTCCAGACTGCAACAGGATTGCACAGAAAAATGTGAAGAGGAATCAGAACCCACGTTTCACATGGCACCTCTTTGCTGATGCCCTGTTTCTGTGCACCTGGGTGAAAAGATTGTGAAATTAGCMGTAAAGGGAGGTGTGTGGTGCAACACTGAGATGCTGAGCCTCACCTGGGGCTGCAGGAACATCCCAAAGCCATGGGCACGGGGCAGCAGCAGCTCCTGTGACCCCACAGTGGGTCCCTGTCACATCAGCCTGTCTCAGCCTCCCTGAAAGCTGGCAGATAATGAGATTAAACAATAAACATTTTGTCACGGTAATGAATCCTGGCATCCATCTTTCTGATATGATTAAATCAGTCTGCAGACAAATTCTTCATTTCTGACACCAGGTCACTGTGCAAGCATGCGGGTTCTTTGTTTACTTTTATTTAAATGCTGAGTGAAGCAAGGTGCCACCAGCACTAATGAGGTCACTCTGGATTAATTCCTACCT
>NW_026623707.1:278223-281278 GCF_030028575.1 Malurus melanocephalus
CAGGTGAAGGAAAGCTCTGCAAATACACCATCAGCCATTCACAATTAACTCAGTTATTGATGGCAGGCCATAAATATTTAAAAACACTGAAGGAGGAGTAATAAATGGTTGATTTGTTTTCTTGACTGCAGCTGCTGCAGGCTCACGCTCTTTGTGTGTAATTCTTTATTCCATTTAGCACCAATGGATATATCTTCCCTTGCCTCCCYCTCCCTTTAAACTTTTATCATCTCCTGAAACCTGTTCCAGGTTCTTTCCTGGCCACTGCACTTGGCTGGAGGATCTGGGGTGATAAAGGGAAATTCTTGGCTCTGCCATCCGTGGAATGCACTGCCATTAACTGCTGCTCACACACACGCTCACCCCTTCTCTAGATACCAAAATAATCTGCACTTTCCTGCCCTCAGCTGGGGCTTCTCTTCATTCATCATTAACATCTGCAAGCACAATTTGCACTCAGGTGCAGTTCCCAGGAGCTCAAGCATCAACACATGAATTTTCTCTTAAACTGGTCCCTTCTTTCCCTTTGGTAGCCACTGTCATAATTCGTAGGGCACAGGTTGCAAGTTTGGCTATAGGTTTGAAAAAAAATTTTTTAAAGTGCAATCCACAAAAAAATGTAACTTTGGTGCTGTTAAATCAGCAGGCAGTGCTGCTGCRCAGTTTAAAAATAACTGTCCTTGCTCCACGTCCTTTTTCACTTCCAGCAATAGTCTTAGACTCTTCTAATCACTCACTTTGCTTTCCTCTGGGCTGGCAGGGGCATCAGCTATCGTAAAAAATAGTCCATCCAGTGGAATATATCTCCCCTGAAGGACGAGATTGTTCTTCATTTCTCTTAAAAAAAAAAAAAAATTAGAAAAAGGGTAAGTTTGCTCAAATTCCCTTCAGACTCRCTCTGTGTGTGTTTGTGTTGGTTTGTGATGCACTTTCCCCTTCCTCCAACCCTCAGGGCACTGAGGGCTCCTCACCTTCCAGTTGAAAAGGACAGATCAATATTAGTCATAAGGTCTCTCAATTTCCTAGCTCTTGACAAGYCTTTCCATGAAGGAATTTTCTSTAATATCCAATCTAAACTTCTTCTGCAGCACCTTGAGGCCATTCCCCCTGGTTCTATATCTTGTTCTTTGTGAGCAGGGTCTGTCAGGGGTTTGTAGGGGATCCCTTGAGCCTTCTTTTCTCCAGGTTGAGTCCCCTCCAGCTCCTTCAGCTTCTCCCCATCAGATTTGTGCTCCAGACCCTTCCCCACTCCATTATCTCCTCTGGACACGCAGAGAGGGACCCAAAACCAAATCCAGGATTTGAGATGTGACCTCAAAGCTGAGGTGTGGGTGGAATAAAGTGAGACAGTCACAATACTTGTAGTTAAATACAGTCAGCTGCTATTCCTGGGAGGGAAAATCACTGATGGGAGCACAGAATGGGAGATTCTGTCTGGGAATGTGATGGCTCTGGGATGGATTTGAGGGTCACAGTGGGCAGCAGCCATAAAGGGAACTCCCACTCTGCAGTACAAGGACAGCCCTGTGTACGTGGAGAGGAACAAGTGGAATTAGAGGAGTAACCTCAACTCTGTCCTGTGGAGGTTTTCACCCACTTTGACACTGTCTGCTCACACAGATCTCACACAAACCTCAGAGAAAGGCTGGGAAAATGATTCAGGGTGTGGGAAATGAGTTACATGACCTGCAGCACCGAGAACTCTGCTCATTACCTTATTAAAAGATGGAGAGGAGATTTTGATCGTTAGCTTTAAGAGCATCTACATGGAGAGGAGTCTTGAGAGTAAAGGGCCTTTTGACCCTGCAAAATAGAGCCTAACAAGAGGGCTGGAAARTGAAAAGTGTGGAGAAATTCAGCCTTGAAATACAACAGCATTTCCCGGCAGAAAATCACCGAGCAGAGCTGGCGGTGGGCTTGCRAGCAGATTGTGCATAATGAGATTGGGTGTCTTAAAAGGAAAGGATTCCCATCCAATTTCAGTGAGAACCTCTCCTCCTCGTGCAGGCAGGAGCCAAGATCTCTGGGATGCTCGTGCTGCTGTCAAAGCCTCAGGGCACCGTCCCTTTTCTGCTGCCTTTGGGGCTGAGCTCGCAGCCTGTCCTYCCCAGGGCAAAGAGCAGAGGGCTGGGGGATGTCACAGGCACCAGGGCACCATCTGACCTCTGCCTTCAGGCCTTTATTTGGTGTTGTTTGAACTCCAATTGAGCTGCAATCCTGGGCATTTTAAACAAATTCACRCTTTCCTTAGGTGGAAAGGGAGCCATGTGGAAAAGCAGCCAGAAGAAGTTTCAGAAGAAGCTGAAAGCTGTGCCCCTCTTTGGAGAYTATTTTCTTTTCCAGCTACTTAAGTGTAAGCAGGAAACGAGGCACCAGGCATGAATTTAACCATTTCTCTGGAAAGGGGTTTGTAAATAGCATTAGCGGGTTTATATCATCATTTTCCATGAGAGATGTGACTCCTTACCCACAAAACCTCATTGCAAAGTGGAAGCACCACGTACTGACCTGCAGAAGGGAAATCAGGAAAAGGGGGACGAGACAGATCTTTGTTTCGACACAGTTCTGTGTTCTTTTCCCTTTTTTTCCACCATTTCACTTGCTCAACGGCTCAGATCTAAACAAACCATCAATACACCCCGTTGCGTTACACCAGGGACACATTTGACCCATTTATTTTAAAGTGCTCCCGCTCTCTTTTTGGTATCTGCTCTGGTGTGAGCTATTTAAAAAAAAAGCGGCTTCATTAAAGCAAAAGGAATTAGGAAAGGTTCCTGGGTGGAAAAGAGCAAGTTGGGAGCTAATGGGATCTTTCAAGGGATGTGCCTGTACCAGTGATAATTGAAACAAACAGACCTCAGTGGTGTAAAGTAATTCAGAGGAAATCGAGGTCTAAATGGGGAAAACTTTGGTTCAAATAAAAATAAATGAAAACACCAGAGAAACCAAAGACTTACTGTGCTGATTTGCTCTGCTGCTGTGATAACAGGACAAGGAGAAATAAGGCAAAATGTAAGATTTTCTAACCCCCAAACTACCTATCAGCACAAAAAAA
>NW_026623707.1:281378-287623 GCF_030028575.1 Malurus melanocephalus
CCATTTGCTGCTCCCAGGGAGCCAGGACTGGATTTTGCATGGAATTAGGGACTGGAAATGTATTGAATCAGGCTATTGTATAGAATTAGGAGCTGGGTATTTTATAGAATCAGGGGCTGGGTATTGTATAGAATTGTGGTCTGGATATTGTATAGAATCAGGAGCTGAGTATTTTATAGAATTGGGGTGTGGATATTTTATAGAATTGGGGTCTGGGTATTGTATAGAATCAGGAGCTGAGTATTTTATACAATCAGGGGCTGAATATTTTATAGAATCAGGGGTTGGGTGTTTTATTCAAACAGGACCTGAATATTTTATACAATCAAGAGCTGGGTATTTCACAGAATCAGGGGCTGGGAGTTGTATAGAATAAGAGGCTGGATATTTTATAGAATTGGAGTCTGGGTATTTTAGAGAATTCAGGTCTGGGTATTTTATAGAATTGGGGTTTGGGTATTGCATAGAATAAGGGGCTGGGTTTTCACAGAATCAGGAACTGGGTATTTTATAGAATCGTGGGCTGGATCTTGAATAGAATCAGGGGCTGAATATTTTATAGAAACAGGAGCTGGGTATTTTATAGAATCATGAGCTGGATCTTGTATAGAATCAGGGGCTGGATATTGTATAGAATCAGGGGCTGGGTGTTTTATCCAATCAAGGGCTGAATATTTTAGAGAATCAGGAGGTGGATATTTTATTCAATCTGGAGCCGGGTATTTTATAGAATATTGAGTCTTTTGGTATCACTCACATCTACCTGGGTTTAACGTGCCCTCTACAAACCTGAACCCTTCACRGAGATTTTAGCTCCTTTCAGGTCTGATGCTGTGTGCTGCTGCTGTGAGCAAGAAAAGCCATCTCTGACCTTTTGAAACTCATGTCTTCCATCACTCATCTCTCTCTAATTGCTGCTGCAGTTCATGGCCCTGCATGGAAGGGAGAGAGGGACAAAACCGCCCTTGTGAAATATAAATTAYTTTAATTACAGTCAACAAGCACTTAATGGGAAACACAGTGAAAAAAAAAAAGTTTCCAGATTACTTTTTTTTTTTTAAACTGCATCTGTAAAATTCAGATTTGGGCTGTGCAAAAGCTGGGTGTGTTTGTTGGGGAGTTACTGAAGGTCTGCAGGCTCTGGAGCTGACACGGCTGCACTCCTGCTGCCCATCTTCAGTGGGGGCTGTCCCCTCAGAGAACAGGCAGGCTTGCAGGTTTTGGCAGATGTAGACAGGGAAATGCTAAAAATACAACCTAGTATTTACAGAATAATAAAATCATAAATAGTTTGTGTTKGAAGGCATTAAAGGTCATTTAATCCACTTACCTGGTTATTTTTTTGGTGTTTAGTGCCTCTTTTTTATTCTTTCTTTCTGCATTTGGTAGATGGGTATCAATACCAAATATTTTTTCTGCTGAGGTGCTGCAGCCAAGTAAAAATTTCCTGTGCAGGCTCAAGATAATCTGCCTTCACACGACTGAAACCTTCTTTTTTAAAATAAAACTTTCCTCTCTAGCAAGGTTCATCAGGAAAGGTGCAGGAACTAACTTAAAATTAACTTTAAATAACTTTAAAGCCCTTTAAATTAACTCCTATTAAGTTAACTCCTTCGCTTTACTGAAAGCACAAGATCTGCATCTGCCTTTGCTGAACAGGGATTGATTTAAACTTGTGCTGAAATACTTTGTGGAGGGAGGCTCTCAGACACAAATACACAGCTGGAATTTCCTTCATTGGAACTGATGTGAATGAGGCACAAATTCTCTGAAACCTGTGCTGCATATGAGACAAGAATCAGGTCCTGAGCATTTTAGAAAATAGTTGTGAATATTTCAATTGTTTTACAACACTCCCCTGTATTTGTAGGACAGTAAAACTGCTGCAAACACCAACCCCTCAGCTGCCAGCAGCCCGGCCCTGTTCCATTACCCCACATYTCCTCCCCACAAAGAAGTGTTTAAATGTCCATGCCATTGAGCTGTCGAGTTGCTGAGCATCCTTCAGAGCTTCCTCACCACCATAGTGTGGCCATCACTTTGTGTCTAATGTTTCATTAAAATGCCACAAATCCCCTCCACTTTCTTCTTTAATGAAAGGTTGCAGGAGTTTCACTTCCAAAAGGTTACTTTACCAGACAAAAGAATAAGGAGGTGAATCGTGTTGTAAAATGCTCTGGGGAGGGAATTGGGCATCCTGCTCCCTGTAGTACCTCAAAAGCAGGAACAAAATKAATGTATTTCCACTGTAGTAATTTTCACACGTTATTTCTGCAGTTGGGTATTATATTTCTGTTTGTGTTTTTTATTTGTGTTTATGCTCAGCATTTCKTTGTCTCTCCTCATGAGAGGTGCTGGGTTTGGCAGGTGACAACAGACACACCAAGGCCATGACTTGGGTGACTTTTCTCCCAGATGTTTATAAATGTGACAGAATATATGGATATGTAGGAATTGGTACCAACAGCTTCCTGAGCAGCAAACAGAGCTGGTGTTTGTTCCTCCTCTTGCCTCTCTCCTGTGTATTYGAAGGGAATTTCTCATGGGCAATTACCTCTCCTGCCCTTCTCAGGAGCAAGCTGAGCTCTGGTTCCTGAAAAATAGGCTTGTGGGAGATTCATTCCCCCCACCCCAAATCATTTCTGATCCCTGGCTCCCTTTTATAGGCTCGAAAAAGGCTACAGTCATTTACACTGTAACTTTTTCTAGTGGAATATTGCAGGTACCTGACTTTGCACATCCCTAATAAGTGGGCAGACATCTGAAAAGCCGCTCACCATTGCTGTGGGTTCATTGACATTTTGAAAATGGGCTTCTTTTTATCATCTCCAAAATGCCTTCCCCTGCAAACATCATACTTAGAATGATTTATTAGCCTTTCTGGAGATTTCTGGGGTTTAATGCCTGCTGGGGAATTTTCCTGGAGATTGCAAGGTTSTGAAAAAATTGCACAGGGATAAATGTACCACTGTATGTGCATGTATGTGTGTATAGAGCCACACCTGGCTAACAGCAAAAGGAAAAAGCTTTTTTTAAGGTGTGCAAAGAGGAATTGATTTGAGAATAGATGTTTTCACATCTCTGTCAATATTTAGGTCTGGCTTTTTAGCCCCAGGTGGGACTGAAGCCTTTGTGCTGAATCCAGGCTCTTGCAGAGCCAAATCAAGGCAACTCAGTGAGTTCCACCAGGGAGTTCAGCTCTTCCTGACACACAGCAGCTCTGACTCCTCATCAGTGGAGTTTTGGTCTGAAATACTTGTTCTTTTACCCAACAAAGGGCAAACTGTTGACTCTGAGCTGAGGAGATTGCTGTTGAAAATTCAGATGCTTATCCATCAATGTTGGGATATAAAAACAGTGACTCCCATATGTCTGTCCAGATTTCCTCCTCGTTCCCAGATGGAAATGCAGATGCTGTGCTGTGCTTCCAGAGTCAGCCCACTGAATCCAAAAGAGGCAGATTTTGGGCCTCTGCAAACTCAAATACCCCTGAGAGTGTTGCTGTGTGCTCTCTCAAGGCACACATGTGCCTGTTTGCCCAGACTGGATGAGAGCAGCCCTGCCAGGGCTATCAGTGACTGAGGAGCTGGACAASTGTCCAAAAGAGCAGAAAGGGAGTCAGCAACCTGTGAAAAATGTGACTTGAGAACAAAGGACAAAACGTGGCACACGRGGCCAAGAGAGGGCATTTCAGTGAGCTGCTAGTACAATATTTACCTTTGTCATCAAGGAAAGGACAGATTTAGCAACTCTCCACACGACTTGTGCTGTTGGGGTGACACAGAGAGGCAGAGTGCGATGGTGCAGCTTTTCCCTTTCCCACACCTCTCCACAACCACAGCAGCACCCTCTGCTCGCTCCTGTGAACGCTTTTCTTTAACCTTAACAGGATTTCTGAAGACTCAAAGCTGTCTGGAGGATTCTTCTTGAATCCTCCCGGAGATAATCAGGCTGATGCGCTAATCACATTTGTGCCGTATTTAAAAATAGCGGGGCAAAGTCTGGAAAGTGCTGAGCAGCACGATTCACCTGCAGCTTGTTTACAAGGGGAGCAGCGAGGGAAGAGGTGCTGGGCAGCATAGCAAGTGGGGATGTCCAAATGCTTTGCATTTGAATTAGAAAAAAAGCTGAACCCTGATTATTCACCTCACAGAGCATTTTTTTTTGCGTGGAGGAGGGTGAGTAGGGGGGAAAAAGTTGTCTCATCTCGATCACATCAGAGGATAAACGCCCCAGAGTGATCCTTCCCCAGCCCTGCGARCAGGCTGTGAGCTGTGGGATTTATGCTGCTCATGATTAGGTGTGAAACGGAGAGGGAGTTTATCGCMGAGCGCCTGGCACGGGCTTGGCCAGGGAATTGATAAAGACGACGTGAACATTGTCAGCCCGGGTGTTCTTAATTTATAGAAGCCCTGAGAGCCATTACTCAGCTCCACCCGTGCAGTTCTGCCTGCCAAATCCCGCTGTATTTCTAGGAATAAATAAAAAGGAAGAACCGGTTAAAGACATGCAAAATGCTCAGGTGTGAAAATCTGGCTTTTTTTTTCTTTTTTTTTTTTTCCTTGATGAGAGCTCTTACAGCACAAACTAGCTGATGCAGGGGTGTGCAGAGTGAATTCATTCCCCAGCTTTTCTCCATTCAGAAAGTCCCTCGGGTGTAATATGAACCACTTTCTCCCCAGTCACATAATTGGGTGCAGAAGTGGAAGGAAAAAGGCAATGCACCTAAAATTCCCTAGAACTATTAGAGCACATCACATCCTAAAATAATCACCCTTGATCTTAGTGAGTGCCTGCTCACAAGGGGCTTAAAGCTGTTGTTCTGACATCYAGGTGCATTTTGAGCAGCTTGAGGAGTAAATAGGCTGCAGATCCCTTTGTGCTGCCCTGCTCTGGGGGAGGAACAGAGAAAGAAAAGGTCCTGGCTCTCTRTAGAGTCCCTCAGGCCACTTTGGGTCTGGAGAGCTGGAATGGGGSCACTGCACAGGAAAAGGAGGGTGCTGGGACAAATCCACAGCATCCCAAATGCCCCGAGCCCTGCCAGAACAGCAGCTCAACCCCAAACCAGGAGCTGTCCTTGGTGAGGAGGCTGTCCCTGCTCGTTTGGGATGTCCCTGTGAATGAGTGTGATGATTCTCCTGCTCACACATCGCTCCCGTTCGTGCTGCATTTTCCTGACACCCCGAACATGTTCCCTCTGCACAGGGCACTGCAAACGTTTCCCTGGCAGTTTTGTCACCCCACATCTGATCACATTTATCCCGTGTCGTGCACACTCCCATGCACGCTCTCCAAGGCTCCAGCCCCGAGGCATCAAAGCCGAACTCTGCTCTGCTCGKTGAAGAATCGCAGCAGGAACTTGTCCAGAGTGCTTGTGTGTTAAGTGACCTGTTTTATTCGGTTTTATGGGCTGGCTGAGCTCTGTGGTACAGAAGCGCTGGTGGTGGCGGTGCTTGTGAAAAATAAACTGTCTGGTGGTGTTCAGGGAACGGATTTGGGACCAGCCTGAGCCGCAGCCCGGCATAAATCACTCCGTGGCTCTGCGCCTTGGTTTGTTAAACCTTCCCGACAGGTTTATTTGCTGGAGGCTTAATTAATCTGTTTGCGGTGTCCTTTGAGATGGGGTGTGCTCAAATGGTGCCAAGACAACAGGAGGAAGAGTCACTTCTTAGAGAAAGGGCATCAGCAGCCATTTATCAAACTTGAGGCTCYTGATTCCGGGTCTAACACACGGATTCCCTGAGAGAACAGGGCAGGTTTTGGGTGGCACCAGTTCCACAGGCTGAGCACTGCCAGGCTTGGTGATGAGATTGCCTTTTTCAATTTCCTTCCATTTTCAGCAGAGAGATCCCTCAAAGGCTTTTTTTTTTTTTTTTTTTTTTTTTTTAAGCTCAGAGCTGTTCTAGACCTTGGGAGATGAAAGCCAAGCTGAGCAGGTTCTGAGAAGGAGCTCTCAGAGTTTGAGCCTGACTGCCAGCTTCTCCTCCTGGCATCAAACCCCATCTATTCTCCCTTGCTACGGCTCCCCATTTCAAAGAGGGTCCAATTCCACTTCCTCCTGGAGACCCGTAACTTGCTTCTCCTCTGTTTGAAGGTTTCATTTCACAGGTGCTGTTGGAGGAATAGGTGGAAATCCATCGTGCCAGGAGAGTGCTGGCAAGGTCCAGCTTCATTCAGCCACGGGCCCCCACCTAAAAAGCTGTGAAGTGAAATCAGAACRAATCAGACATGCTGCAGGTGAGCAG
>NW_026623707.1:288111-289589 GCF_030028575.1 Malurus melanocephalus
AGGCTGACACGGATCTGAGTGAGGGCAAGGGAGGGGATGTTGTAATCAGGAGCTTTTGATTGCTTTAAAATATGAATAAAAGTATTTATGCATGGCAATGCATCCTTTTGTCAGTCAGTAGATAAGTCAGGCTGACACTGAGTTTGGGACTCTCGGTCCATCGGGACAGCAGCAGAGAAGTTTGCTCTAAGAGCCCATCCCAGAATTTCCTGAGCTGTGGGAAAGGGTGGAAGGGATGGTTTTGGGGGTCAAACAAAGGTGGCAATACTCAGTGCCCYGGAGGAGTGTGAGGCTGAGAGGGAGCAGGGTGCATTTTCCCTTTCTTCTGCTCCCCTTTTCTGCCTCAGGCACGGGTGTCTCTGGGCTCTGATGTGGGCAGGGAGCTGAGCTAAGCTGTATAGTCCCACCTCAGCCCACCCTGGCAGGTGCTGKCTGCAGCCAAATATTGAAAAAAAACCTCATCAGTCCTCAGGTTCCAGGGAGAGGAATCTCTTTTGTGGCTCTCGGAGCTATTTTGTGGCTGCTGGCTGACCCAGAGCAGCTCCACTGCCTCAGTGACACGTTGGTCACATTGAAACTTTCTCCTGTGTCCATGGGGTGTGGCACAGACAGCCCTTTTCAGCATTTTTTAGTGTCCTGCAGCTCCTGGGTCTGTTTAACCCCACATGAAGCAAACCTTGCTTTTCTCTCATTAGTGGATGTGTTGATAAACATYAATGTGCTTTTCTCTCTGTCCTGCTCTGTCTCCTTCCCTTTTATCCATGGGAAAGGATGTCCCTTCTTTCCTTCCTTGAGTTCAGACAAAAGTTCTCTCTCTCAGCACAGAAAGTAGCCTTGTTTCCTTGAAAAAGACCCGGGTTTAGTGTATTCTTCACCCCACTGTTAGTGGTGTGACCCCAAAGAGATCTCAGGGATGTTTCACTCAGCTGCTCCCCAAAYAATGAGCAGCTCAGTGCCTGGAGGGTGGCTCCCCATTCTGGGGGTTCAGAAAGGCAATTTGAGGCTGCTTAGTTCAATATTTTCATTCTGTTACATCTGAATTCCTCCTCATGCCCAGACTATTTTAGCACTGGCAAAGTGGTGATTGTGTCAGATCTGAGTWTATGTGTACAGACACAGACATGAACTGATGCAAATCATGGCATGCCCCTGAAATCAAAATCAGGAGCTGGCCAAGTATTGCATAAGTCTGTGTTGGGCCGTTTATTTTGATTTAATTATCTTTTGAGGCGAATTGTGCATAATCCTTCCTACAGCCCAGGAGCTGCCCTAATTCCGTTTTTCTCCTGGCTTTTCCTCGCTGGGGCTGAGCCCCTGTTCRTGCAGGCAGTGGCAGAGCAGGGCCCAGGATGATGTTCATGAGCTCTGGGCTCAGCAGAGCTGAGGAGGTGCCCTGTAACATTGCAGTAAATGCTGCAAAACCCAGAAATGCTGCAAAACCCACTAATGCTGAAAAAAAAAAAAAAAAAAAAAAAAAA
>NW_026623707.1:289624-295791 GCF_030028575.1 Malurus melanocephalus
CCCCAGAGCTGCTTTAGGGGATCAAGACTGAAAAGATAACACAGCACTGCTTTGCTTTATTGGGTTGTCCTTCTCACCAATCATATTTCCTGTTCTGTGCGGTTTCATACACCAACAGTGTGTGAAATTTTGTTTTTCATGTCCCCACAGAGCTGTCAGTATGGAATACACATTTCCACACTAACTGGGAGCCTCTGGATGATGCAAAGATCTCCAAGCTGTGAGATCCTCAGTGAGCTTTCACTTCTGGATTGATCAGGCACTCGGTGTGGCAGAGCTCAGACAAGCAGAGTTTTACCTCAGAACTTGGAGCAACAGACTCCAAGTTTTACCTGGCACTTACACAGCTGAGCAAGGGAATGAGGATGGAAAGCCCTTTCTGGGCTCCTGTCTGGCAGTCAATGTTTTGGGGGAGCACGAGGTCTGATCAGGTCACTCTCTGACAGAAATGACATGGGGAACGAATGGGAAAATGAGGTTGCAGCAACATCAAAAGATTGCTGCATCAAAGTGTAGTAATTACCAGAACAGGAGAGATTTGAAATGTCTGATAGCTCCTTTAGGAGATTACCAGTTATCAGAAAGGGTTGGGGAAAAAAAAAAAATCAGGACTGGAAAACTCCTGTGCAGAAAAAGAGGAAAAGGCACAGGGATGGTAATGTGGAATTTTGGGTCCTGTTCTCAAAAATAGAACATTGGTGAGACAAAGCCAGCCCTGAAACTGTGATAGAGACGTGAGCAGCCCTTCCAGACTGGCAGGARCTCAAGGATTTGTACATGTCTGATGGAAGGATTGTTCACTTAATATCCATTCTTCCAGGAGGAGATGATCCAGGCAGCAAATCCCATCTGATCCCAGCAGCCGGGGGTTTCTGTTGCTATGAGCAGGTGGAGGGGTTTCACACCCCAGGATGGCCTCACCCTGTGCTCAGGGGCAGCACAGGAGATGACACAGCCTTGGTGAGGAATCAAATCCTGCAAAGGAAGCTGCAGCCGCTCAGAGAAACCAGGCAAAACGTTTATCACAGGATGTGCAGTTCTTATTCAAGGCAGGTGAGGCATTGATGATAACTTCCGAGTGCAGAAACTTAATCTACATCCAGAACAGTTTTAATTAACGCTCTGCAGCTACAAAAGGCAAAAAATCAGCAGATGATTTATCAGTTTGGTGTCAGCTCTTGGATGATCCCAGGCTACCGGACTTTCTCCTGCTTTCTTTTCGCTCCTCGTGTCTGCCCCACCAAGTTGTTCTGTACAGAAGTGAAGCTGTTTTCTGTCAAATTGTTCAGGGCACAAATTTATTTCCTTCTTAAGTTCAGGAGAAAACACATATGGTGAAAATTACAGTCGTTACTTCCCTATTGTTTCAGCTGCTCCCCTGCAATGCCAAGTGCTAAACTTTAACTTTAGTGACTGAGGGTGACAACGAGCACGTAATTGTTGATTTTACAAAAAAAAAAAAAAAAAAAAAAAAAAAAAAAAAAAAAAAAAAAAAAAAAAAAAGGGGGAAAAGTAAACGGAGGGAATGTGGGACTATTAAATGATCTCATCCTCCCAAGCTTTAATGGAAATGAATCCAGGCTGCTCGACAGCTCAGGAAGGCAATTACAGGGAAATAATCTGTGGTGTTTAGTGRAGCGGTGATGTGGGGCATGCTGAACATGATGGATCTGGCTGCTGTTGCCAGTTAATAATAATGCACTTCTAGAAAAGGCAGTGCTGCACATGTCTGTGCTTTTGTGKCTGTTTGTGCACTAGAGGAGACAGACAATTTTTATTTATTTTTTTTTCCCTCCACTGGGAATTGCCTTCAATCCAGTGGCTGGAGTGGCTTGAACAGTGCAAGTTTCCCCTCAAGGCAAAGCTTCTGTAAGGCTGTGTTTGCTTTTGTAGAGATCTTGGCCCTCTTGCCAACAATCCAGCTGCTGGAAAATTGTGGCTCAGGGAGCTGTTTGCTGTTGGAGAGTTGGGATGTGCCCTGGTTGACAGCCATCCTTGGCTGAAGTCCCTGATACAGGTCAGAACGAGAGCTGTTAGCAATATAAACGTGAGTGCCTGGAAATAAATGCATTTATTAATAGAATCAATCAGGGAAAGGCATATTTTTCTTCTTAAACTTTAGGTCCTCCTCTCTGCTGCAGGGCTCTGGAGGCAGCTGAACAAGCTGTTGCAAAAGAGGTTCTCAAAACAGGCCAGAATTATTGACTGGGCTCAGAAAATTGAGGTTTTCCAGTCCTTGGTGTCACTTGCAGCAGGACCAAACACCCCTGTAAGAAGGGCAGCTCAGAGGAGCACCAGGAGGGCTGCAGGACCCACCACAAATAAATTCTCTCCTTTTACAATAAAGATGGAGAAGAACTTGGGACAAGTGCATGGGGTGACAGGATGAGGGGGAATGTTTTTAAAATTGACAAAGGGCAGGGTYWGATGGGAYATTRGGYAGGAATTGTTCCCTGTGAGGGTGGGGAGGCCCTGGCACAGGGTGCCCAGAGAAGCTGTGGCTGCCCCTGGATCCCTGGCAGTGCCCAAGGCCAGGCTGGAYGGGGCTGGGAGCAGCCTGGGACAGTGGAAGGTGTYSCTSCCATGGYAGAGCTTTTATTTCYAYTCCATTCTGTGATTCTATGATTCTAYTTTTGTATTGTCTACCCCAGCAGGTCCTAAATCTGAGGGATTTTTCAAACACCTCCCCTYGTAGAGCTACCCAGCACAACCATCAGGCAGCACTAATTTATTCTGCATTTCATTCGTGGGCTCTCTCAGGCTGTTTCAGATTCCAAAATCCTCATCTGATTTCCAGGCCAAATACATTAGAATAAGCCCAGAGAAATGTAATAAAGACAAACACATTTAAATATTTATCTGGAGTGAATGGAAAGAAATTCCAAACTCTGGAGATTTGCTTGTTGCTAATGATTTGCTAATAAGCCAGTCTGATGCAGGCTGACAGGGAAATACTTTCCCCAGTTTCAGGGGCTCATGTTCTTGTGTTTCTGTCTCATGCTGATTATTTTATGGAWGAGTCTTCTTCACCTCTAAAATCCTAGAAACCTGGTGAGAATCAGGAGATGATACCATGCAGAATTTCCAGAAGATGCTTTACATGTTCTTATTGTCCAGGGATTTGCTTTTGAGCAATATTTTTGTAAACTCTSTATCTCCATCTCATTCCTGGTCTGAGCCACGTTTCA
The DNA here is from genome assembly GCF_030028575.1 of Malurus melanocephalus. Lineage (NCBI taxonomy): Eukaryota > Metazoa > Chordata > Aves > Passeriformes > Maluridae > Malurus > Malurus melanocephalus. The sequence goes on from NW_026623707.1 coordinate 292,813, forward strand.
CAATATCCCAGAGTCCAAAAAAAAAACAAACTGAATATTAGGGAGATGAAAATTATACAGAAAATAAGCTTCAACTCAGTGCATACCTTTGATGGRAAGAAAGAAAATACCAGTGTGAATTTTGAACCTGCCATTACATTTCTTTTTTGGCATTTCAGAGCACCACTTTGCAACCTCTCAGTTCTAAAATTCCCACCTTTAAAAATTAATCTTCATCGCAAATATTTTTTGAATCAGCAGGGAGTAAAATGAAGCCAGATTTCTAAAGGAATACCAGATATTGGCTGGTGAAAAAAAATTTCATTTTTATTTCATCAAACACAACTCAAAGTACAGAACATGGAGATTTCACATAACTCTTTTTTTTTTTTTTCTCCTCCTTGTAGAGCAAACTGTGAAATTCATTGTCCACCCAACTCTAACAAGAAACTGGGTTTAAGGATGGTATTGATTCTTTAACATCTGTATTTTTCTCCTGATTTGGAAGTATAAAGGTTGAAAGAATTAATTTTTCATCTGGATAAGTTTTCTGTGGAGATTTATTTCACGTTAAAAGAAAAAAAAAAGAAAAGGCAAATGTGCTAAAGAATGTTCTGAGCCAGTGTTGGAGGGGGTTGTCCAAAGGAGATGGGATCCAGAGGGGGAGAAGAGCTCCTGACCATGTCCTGAGTGTGGACACGGAACAGCCAATGCAGCAATGAAACATCTGAAAGGGAGATGAAAGCAGGTGAGGACGTGAAAAGGAAAGGGAATCTGGCAGCAARTTTGGTGTCTCCAGAATAAAGTGCCCCAGTTGTGTTCCAGCAGCCACAATGTCACCTCCAAAAAGGTGAAAAAACCTCTCCCCAAAAAAACAAAACCTTCCCTGGGGCCACAGTGCTCTGGAAGTGATGGGGAAGGCAATTCCAGTTCAGTGCCAACAGCTCAAACAGCAGGGGTGGGATGGGAACAGGGATTGGGATGGGAATAGGGATTGGGATGCAATTGGGGTGGGAACAGGGATTGGGATGGGATAGAACAAGGATTGGGATGGGATGGAATGGGAATGGGGATTGGGAAGAGATGGGATGGGAACAGGGATTGGGATGGGATGGGATGGGATGGGATGGGATGGGATGGGATGGGATGGGATGGGATGGGATGGGAACAAGGATTGGAATGGGATGGGATGGGAACAGGGATTGGGATGGGAACAGGGATTAGGATGGGAACAGGGATTGGGATGGGATGGGATGGAATGGGAATGGGGATTGGGAAGAGATGGGAACAGGGATTGGGATGGGATGGGATGGAATGGGAATGGGATGGAATGGGAATGGGGATTGGGAAGAGATTGGATGGGAACAGGAATTGGGATGGGATGGGATGGGATGGGATGGGAAGGGATGGGATGGGATGGGATGGGATGGGATGGGATGGGATGGGATGGGATGGGATGGGATGGGATGGGATGGGATGGGATGGGATGGGATGAGGGGGCACTGAGGGAAAGTGACAATTCCATCACCCTGAATTCCCTGGCAATCCTGTCAGATTTGCCTTTTGATTCCCTATCACCCCCTTGCTCCCAGACTCTGCCACCATCACCTGCCCTCCTGGAGCCTGTGGCAAAGGATCCCCCTGGAAGGAGCATTGTACCCTGTTTGTGTTCTGCATTTTGGAGCCATCCCTCCTGCTACAGGAGCGTGTGTGTGTGTGTGTGTGTGTGTGTGAGTGTGGAGGGCACTAATTGTGCCGTTAATGATTGCTATTTTGATTACAGGATGCAATTGTCACTGCGGCTGGAAGCCAATCAAAGCGTTGTGAGTGGGAGCCCGCTGGTGCTTCCCAATGGTCCTTGATTAAAAAGGAAGCTCTTGGCGATCTTGGAGCAGCAGGAGAGGAAGCGGTGCGGATGAAGGTGAGGCGAGTGCCAGCCTCTCCCTCCCGAYGGATCGCAGCTCGTTTGCACCCCATTTAGTCAAAAGCTGCTTTTCTCTCGCTCTGAGGACTCCTTCCCCCTCTGCTCCCAGCCTGACAATGACTGCAGCAGCCTCTGCTTCTCTGGGACCCAACCTGAGCGCTCAGAGCTCGCTTCTGGTGAATTTTCCTGCAAATTAAATGAAAGGGATGAGAAGGGAGTGTGTTTACAAACAAACTATGACTCTGAGGGTGAGATAAGGCCGATATTGGGAGATAGAAGGAACAATGGGAAGGATTTCCATAGGAATTCCACTGATTGACTTATCCCAGACTGTGTTCATGAACTACAAGAGCAGAGACACAGAGATGTGTATTAAACGGGGGGATGGATATTAAAAGRGGAGTTGCATGAGGAGTTTTGGAGAGCCTGTGCCTCTCAAACACCTCAGCCAATGAGAAAGAGGGAAATGGAACCAGGAAATTGGGATAAAAGAGGCTGCGTCCTCTATCAGTTCGAGACACCCCATGGAAATGCCCATGACCTCTCCCTTCATTCATGAATAAAGTTGCAGGACTCCTCTGTGTCCTTTTTGGACATAAAACTCTGGTGCTTGTGGATTAATTTTCCTCACATTAAACATGCCCTGTGCCTTCACAATCCATCTCTGGTTTATATACATCACTGCTTGCCTTTCAAGGTACAGGGCAGGAATAAACCCAAACAGTGCCTCAGGTAAACTGGAATCACCTGCAGCCAGTGCTTTGAGAAACACCCACACAGCAGCACAGGGCACTGAACACTCCATCCACCACACTGCTCCCCTTCAGACCCTGCTGATGCATCCATCCTTTCAAATGTTAAATATGGGATAAAGCTGAAAGGTAAACATTCAGATACGATGATCACAGCACAAATAATAATAAAGAACCCCCAACTTATGAGCTGCCTTGAGATCAGCAATAATTACACATCTCCAGTAGCAGATCTCAGGCTGTTTTCTGTACCCTCTCATTACCCAGCCAATGTGATAAGGCAACCCACACACTCCCAGACAATTCTGGAGCAGCCCCATATGG
>NW_026623707.1:296287-299551 GCF_030028575.1 Malurus melanocephalus
CTTTGATTCCAGTGGTGTTTGAATAGGGGCAAGAGCAGGATGTTTTCTGGGTGTCCTTCATAAACATCTTCCAGAAGTCTCCTAATCCTTCCACACTATCCAGAATGGCTACAGCAGCCTCTCCTTCTCAGGGACCAAACCTGAGTGCTCAGATCTCTGTTCTGSTGAATTTTCCTGCAAATTAAACATGCACTGCACCTTCACAATCCATCTCCAGTTTATAWACATCACTGCTTRCCTTTCAACACACCCTTTCCCTGTGCAGCTGCAGAGCAGCAAGYGGGCAATTGGAATTCAGCTCAAAACCAGCAACAATTTACAGGTGCACTATTGTAGTCCTACAATGGGACTAAAACAGAGAGGGCAGATTTGAGGCTCATGGTCACAGTCCATCAACTCTTTTTCACTACCTCTTTTAGCTCCCAAGTCTSTGTTGATAAACATCCCTGGTTTCCCACATGGAGTTTGACTCCACCATAATCTTGTCCTTTCAACAGCCAGTTAKCTCTCTCCACTGGCACTGTTAAGTTGAGGAAATCCTGATTTTACACACAGATAGGCAATGTTTTATTAAACTAGAGCACTTTCTATAAGGTGTTATGTCATATCACTGCAAAGAGAAAATGCCATTCTGATATAAAGCAAGGTCTATTGGAGACATAATGCAAGCATTCTGAGGTGTAAATGGATATAAAATCCAGAATTATTGTAACCTCCTGGCCCTATCCAGGCCCAGCTGTGTCCCAGCTCCCCCTCAGGCCCTTCATGTGCCAGGCAGGCTCAGGTGGTGGATGTGCTGGGGAATTACTGCCATAAAAATGGAAACTGTGCTGGTCAGAGCCCTAGGTAAGTGCCTGTCTTGTTTTTTGGGTAGGAGCTGAGAGCAGGTTCTCTGGGATGGAGTCTACAGGAGGAAAGGTAATTTTAAATTGATGATTTTCCCAACTCCTGGAGTTCAGGGCTTGCTAGGCTGGATAATGGGTAATAGGTGTAATGGCTTTGTGCAACAACAGCGACTTATCTCAATGAATCTTTTTCACAGTTCACAGTTCACAGTTTCAGCCACTGAAATGTCCTGGGACAATGAGCTCCTCAAAGCAATTCTTTATTTTGTGCTAAAAATATATATTTTTTATTTACTTTAACCCCGTTTCCAACTCTTTTTATTAAATACATCCCTGGTTTTATATTGAAAGAAACAGAATAACCTCTCTGTGTTCATCTTCTCCCCGTAGTTGATAATTTCATAGGTTTATCTCATTTTTGCCCTTCTGCACCCACCACAGTTGGATCATCACTGTCTATTTAACACAGTCCAGGCTCCTCTAATCTTTCCAGCCATGAATTCCATCCCAATGTATTTCTTYTGCTATTTTTCTGTGTCCTGGGAGCTTTATATACTTCTTTGAAATAAACTTCAAGTCTGGTTATAACAAATACATTTCTATTCTCAGCAATTTGCCATATTCCTCYCCATTTTGAGGTTATGGAGAACTATTGGATAAAAAGAGTTGTAGCAGACAAAYTTTACCACCTTGCTGAAAACCAGTAAAAACCATCCTTTCCTTTTGTTCCCTATATTAAAAYCARTTGTTRATGCACAAATTTTATCCCACGGAGKTCTCAGTTCTTTAAAACCCCTGGTGAGRAAATTTARTGGAAACCTTTTGGATATACAACCRTGCTATGCTGACCAATCCTTTTTGTTTACAAGCTCATAAAAACCCTCAAAGAACTCCAGGAGATTTCTGGCCACAATTTGRCTTAACAAAAGCAATATTGACTCATTCTGCTTATTCACAGCCCTGCTTACTGCTTGCTTTATTATCCTTCTACAAGTTGTCCAGTGCAATTATTTCCTAATGAAAGAGAAATAATGGAAGAGATTAGTCACTATCCTTTAAGGATGAACAATGTCTCCAGGAGAGCACTTTGGTTTTGTGTCTGCCTTTCCTGACTTTCAAGGAGTTGGAAGGAGAAGGAGCATCCAGGACTCCTTGCTGGAAATAAAGACATTGATGCTTACAGTGCCATCTTGGAGGTAAAAATAAGGGAAAATCTGGAAGGGGGAGGAAAGTATTTTACATTAGCTGGAAAAAAATCTTCATGTCATGAGCTGAAATTCTCTGAAGTTTTTCTGTACAGTGGAGAAAATAGTAAAGTCTCTGATGTGAAAATGCTTGTTTAGCTTTGAATTTTTTTCATGAACATTTGACTTTTCTGTTACAGTACATTTATTTCCTGGGTTTAGTTTGCCACCTGCAGACAAAGTACAAATGAGAATGCTGTAGCACCTGCCTGCATGTGATGGATCTTCAGAGATGACACATGTTTTGCAAGGAGAGCAGTTATTGAATTTGGATTTTATTTATTACTTTTTTACCCAGAAATCAAAGCTAACGATAAATGCTGATGGTCTCAAGTTCCTAAACTGTCATTGAGCAAATCTGTAATGCTCTAATAGGGCTGGAAGAAGCCTGCAATGGCTGGAAAATTTAATTTGATGCTTCTCCGTGGCTGTAGCAGTAAATATTCTCAGGTAGGAGGTGTCAGAGTGTTTAGCCCTATTACAGGAGAGAAAGCACACAAGCAACAGTTCTGACAGCCCACATAGACCTTCACCCAAACACAGCATCTCCCACAGCACTGGGATGGCAGGAGAAATAATAAATCACCAGCTCAGGCTGGTCATCTGCAGCAGATTCCTTTTAAGCCCCAGCCTGTCCTGCTCCTATTAAAGTCAGTGGCTGTTCCGTGCCCTATTTTTTTGCCACTGATGCAGAAAATGGACTTTTTCAGCCTTCAGATAATGTCTGGTATCCACAGTGCCAGATGCACTTTCAGAACGGTGTTTTATTCGGGCTGGCTGATGTACTGTTCTTAAAAATGAGGGATGGGGTCATGTGGGCTGTGGATGCTGTTACAGCACCTCCTGCAACAGATTSTTYKGRAAAAAAAWATGAAAATATKAAGTCTTCTGAACTCTCAAAGGGAWACTGATCRCTGTGGGTAAAGTTCAAGAGCAGAAAAACAAATGAGAAACACAAATCAGAAAAACAAATCAGAAAAACTGGCTGCTTCATAGTTCTCCAAAATGCTGCAGGAACTTGCAAATGCAAAATTTGAGTCAGGTGCCAGAGCCTGGACTCTCTGCTGCTGGCAATTTTGCCATTTTCATGGATGTTTTCCTGCCACATTAAACCCTCAGATGCCACCATCCAATTTGCCAGTCCAGAAGTGAAAAAAATACAAAAAGCCAATTTT
>NW_026623707.1:299937-306117 GCF_030028575.1 Malurus melanocephalus
ATGCTTAAACTGGAAAGACAAAAAAGGGAGCCCATATCAGTGCCAAAGTCAACCAACCTGCACCCTGACTAAAGGTACTGGGATTCCTCACTGAGCAGTTGCAGCATTTCTCCCTGTCATGTATGAACATGTTTTGCCTGCACAAAGAGGGAATTTGGACCATTGTGATGGRAGAGCTTCTAAAGTATAGGGGGAAAAAARAAAGAAATATATTTGTTTATAGGTGGTGTCAGGAAAAGAAATAACCCTTGCAACAGCGTCTGGGTCCTCASGGCAATGAAGGTGGCATTTTCCACCTGCAAAAAATTTACTGGGAGCATAAAACCCAACAAGGAGAAATGTATCATTTGTGCTGATAGTCTGCTGTAGAGGTTCTCTGTTTGGAGAATATTCCCTCTCATGACTCCCTTCCTCTCACACAGGATCAYCCCTGGTGTTTCTATCCAGAAGGACCAGCTCATCAATCAGGGCCCATCTTCTCAGTGTGGGATTGTCCTTTTGTCTTCTCATCTGGCCACAAGAAATTGGCTTCTTTTCCAGGGCGAGAGGAGTCGAGATTTACACAGCTGTGAGGAGCAGATTTGTGRGCAGACATTGCACTCAGAGAACAGTCTCTAACACCTTCTTGGACAAGGCAATTTATCTGAGCAATGGGTGGAAGAATGCAGGGGGTGAGGCTTGRCCAGGAATCATTCGATCTCCTGTGCAGGAATACATCACTCCCAGCTCAATTCAAAGAGGACCATTGAAATATCCAAAATTGTAATAGTTAATCAAGAGGAAAGCTTCTGAATGTGTTGAGAGTTTCAGGGCTCTTCCCTAGATTTATTCTCTATTACACTGGGGATTTGTTACACTATTTTCCCGGGTGGCAGGTTTTCTATTTTCCTTTGAAATTTCTTTTTTTTTGATCATTTCCCGAGGTAAGTCACTCGGCAAAACCGTCACCGATCCTTATCCACGCTGGCAATTGTCACGTTACTCTGAAAGYTTTTTGAAAAGCAGGGTGAAGGACAATGATTGTAACAGTGACCCTCGGCAGTCCTGTCCCAACCTGACTTTGCAGCACCGTGGTAAGGAGCCTGAGCACAAACGAGCTGAGCTGCACTGCCCTGAGCCACCAGCAAAGACTGAAAACCAGCCCTGCTTTCAAATTCTCCTCTCTGAGCTTGAAGACAAAAGGAAACCAAGGGCAGAAAGAGAAAAATAGAAGGTTAGCAGAAAAGAAATCTTACTCTATTAGCAGACATTTTTTCTGTATTAAGAGAAAAGAGAAAAGGAATCTTGTTTCTGGAGAATACAGGTGTTCTGCATTGATTTCATTCTGCACTACACCTGCAGGCTCAGGCAAAGCTCTGAGCAGGAGGAAAACCCCTCTCCCACATAATCCCATTTCAATTCCAGCACCACTTGCTTTCTTCCCTACCCCATGGTCATTCACTGCTTGGCTGTTCATTGTCTCATCCCTCATCTCTGCAAAGAACCATCCTGCTCATTTTGGAACAATTACAGGGTGGAGATTTAACTGAAAAAAAACACTAGTGTTAAACAACCCTGTTTCCTCTGCCTGCACTGTGCAACCTCCTTTCATTGTGAAGCCTGACCTCCCTGTAGCTTTTAGAGAACCAGCGCTGTTGGAAGAGTGAACTTTTTCAAAATAAAATCTTTATTGTTCAGAAAGTGGAATTCTATGCTCCTCTCCTCCATGCCCACATTATTGGGGTCCAAAATAAAATCATGTTTCCCTCTTCTATGCAAAAACAAAACATTTCTGGGTGGAGGAGATATTGGTGCTGAAGTGGTCAGTGGTTAATTAAATAAATGGTTAATTAAAGTGGACCCACAAGATATTGCATAAACTCAAACAGAAATTGACAGTCAGGGCAATAGTTTTTGGGCTTTTTTTCTTTAGGTGTTGGTTTGTTTTTTTTTCTTTCCCTCAAGAAAACGTTTCCTATTTATTTTCTCCAGTATTTGTAATTTGTATTAGAGACGTCTTTATCATCCACTCCTAACACGTTTGTCTGAAAGCACCAATGTTTTAAACACCAGGGCACATGAGGAATGGTTCTGTGTTGAAAGTAAGGTTCAAGTTGAATTTGGTGTCCCGTGATGATGCAGATTTTCCTGGGAATACGGGCCCTGAGCTGGAGGAAGGAGCAGCCTGTGCTGACAGAGCTGGGTCACAGCGGTGGCTCTGGCAGCACTTCACTCCTGAACCTGGGCACTTTCTGAGCCTTTAATCCCTCTGCATTTCCATTTAACCTCTGCAAAATCAAACCAAGAGCTCTCCTCTCCTCCTTGCCCAGGTTTGTGCTCCATCCARGGTTGCAGTGAGCAGAAATCCCCGTGCTGGGCTGGAGCAGCGTGCGCGTGCGAGCGCGTGTGTTTAACAGATTAAGTTAAAAACAATCTTCACCGCTTCATTTAACTAAAGCATTTTTCCAGACAACTTCCCCTGCTCGAATGTTCCTTCTAATTATCATTTTCCCTTTACAATATGTTGTGTCATGCTGCTTAGGAGAAGGCTCCTAGCGAGAGGCAGCGCTGGGGTTGAGAAGGAAATATGTCCTGGCTATTAGGRAGTTCAATGAAGCGCTGACTTTTATATCATCGTGTAGGGATGGGGGAAACGGTCCAGAAAAAAAGCACCGCCGGCTGAGCAGCACTGTGGGGCTTAAAAAACCCCTCCACGATGTTTTTTTTTAAGGTTTCTCCATCAGTTGCAGGATTATTTTTTCTCTCTCCAAGTGTTTCATCTAAGCTGATTGGTCTTGGAGGTGGGGTTGGGGTTGCTGGGGTGGAATTCCAGGCTGGCCAGGCTGATTGCTTTGTGCCCTCAGCACCAGGGGCCTGCTCTGCTCAGGAGGAATGATTTGGAGCTACGTTGGTTCACTTTCATCCCAGTTCCATCAGCTGTTTGCAGCTGTTAATTTAACAGTTTAGTGCTTCCATCTTCCACGGGCAGGAGCCTGAGACATCGGGACTGCATTTCCAGGAACRGGGCAGGAAAACGCTTCTGCTCCAGCCAGCAGGGACCACACGATGGTACAGGAGCCAGAGGAGACAGATTCTGTAAAATCAGCCTCTGTCAGCTGCGATCTACAGGGATTAAACAAGGAGAAGGGCCACGGAAGCAAATCCACCTCAGGATTTTCTGGGGCAGTGTCTCTGCAGTGCCAGTGGAGATCAATTAGCCCAAAAAGGGAAAACATGGGGTGCAAAAAACCTCTGCTAATGGTTCCCTAAATACCTGAGAATTCAGGATYTTTCTCACACATCCAGCTAAACTTGGGACAGACCCCATTGCCAAGCAGAATTTACACCAAAGTGCTGTAAAGCTCTATAGCACCTGCTTATGGAAGAAAATATACTTCCAATTTTTATCATCTGAAGGACGGATAAACTTTATGGTTATGAAGTTACRTCTAAAATTCCTCAGCCAAAGGCTGTTCATGAGCCAGTACCACTGAAGTCAAAAGGAAACTTTTCAGTGTTTTCAATTTTTTTTCACATTTCTTTTATAGAAAAGAAATATTATTTTGTTTGTTTTCAGTCTTTGTGATAACTTGTCAGATCTGTTGTCAGGCTGTGGAAGAAGTTGAAAACTTAATCATTATGCTTTTTATTTTCATTYGTAATGGTATTTATTTACTCTTTGTTTCACAAGGTTTTTTATCTTATAAAGGTGACTTCATCCTACAGCATTGATGTAAAGTTATTTTGTAAATTCCAAATTTTCCATTATGAACACCTACACTTACCACGAGAAGTTCTCCCTTTTAGCCCCTCTGCTGTGCTGCTCTGTCACACCTGTGCTCTGATTTGAATTCTAGGAAAAACAAATATATCCAGGATTTTGGCGTGAAGTGTCACTTTTCATTCTGCTTTATTTTTCTAAGCCATTTTCCAGCACTCGAACAACATTTTGTGCAGTGAATTTTTAGCAGCAGCAGCAACCAAAAAGCAGCAGCGGTTGGACAGGTTGTGCAATTCTTGTTGGATGCAGCTCTTTTTCACCTCCCTGGAAATTGTGCTAATTTTTCTCTTCTAGRGCACTTTGCAGGGTGTTTGTACCACTGCCGTTTCAGACAGGTAATTTAATCAATTCCCTTTGCTCCTCGATCTCCTTTGCTTCCCTCTGTAATCAATGGGGAGCAGGGAGAGCTCCCAGGGTGCTACTGGGAGCAGTTAAATTAAGTTCCTGGCTGAAATGCTGCTCCACAGCACTCAGGCTGTTTCTCCTTTAATTACAGAGAGTCAGATTAGGCCAGTTTCTCATCTCAGCCTGGCTGGTGTGAATTCCTGCCTTTCCACCCTTCCCTGCAGCATCCAAATGAGAGATCTCAACTCTTCAGTACTTCCATAAACACATTCCAGATTCCTCTGTGGCTTCCTCCATCAGGCCAAAGCAGGAGAGTGGGATGCTGTGAGAAGCTCGTGTTTAACAATGAGTTATTCTCAAAAAGCACAGCCTGGTCAGGAGAACGTGCTGGTGGCTCTCTGAAGATGTGCAGGAACTCACAGCTCCCAACCCACCCTCCCAAGGGGAGTCTCTTGGACTTTCTCAGCTTTGACATCCACATTTAGGTGACACAAGGCCGGGTTGGATGGGTTTGGAGCAGCCTGGGACAGTGGAAGTGTTCCTGMMAGGGCAGGGRGTGGGATGAGCTGATCTTTAAGGTSTCTTYCACCCCAAGCCATTCTGGGGTTCTGTGAACACTGATTTACAACCCCCTGGATTTTCACAGCTCCAACAATTTCCTGCCCTGTTCTACGCTGGGAAATGCCAGCTCAACGTTGCTTCAAAGCTCCACAAACTCATCACAAGCCTCACTSCTGGCTTTATGTATTCCTGCATTTGTGTACAGATGCTCATTTCCAGGCTGCTCATTAAGAAAACCCAATGACCTTTTCAGAGTCTCTGGAATATATGGGTTTGTCCTCCTGGGAGCTACTGCCAGGGTTTTTTAGGCTCTCAGCATTAGGATTGTGGATTTTCCCTCTGATGTGCCTGGTAGCTCACCCTGTGCTTTCAATATTGGTGTGTTATTTATTGGCAATTCCTTATGCTTCTATAATTCTCCTTTGAATGGTCATTTGCTTTGCTGGCCAGCATTTAAGCCCYGAGATCGGTGATTTTTCTCACGGCCCATAAAATAAGAAAAGTAATTTTGTACTTTATTTCTGCYTGGTGGAAATCCATATCTGAAAAAGTGGAGAAAGCTCAAAATTCATTGGCAAACTTATATGGGAAGAACTCAAACTGCAAAATACTTTTTCATAAATAGGTGTGCACTTCTTTAAAGAATTCATGGGATCAGGAGACTCCTCTAGGTTGGGTAAATAATCCCTCAAAGTAGAGCTGTAATGTGGATATTTTAGGTTGTCTTCTCAGACAGGTGCTGTTATTATATGAGATATCTGATGGGAATTTCCCTATGCTTTATTGATTTGGATTTTTTTTTTAGTATTTATCATATCTCAGATGCAGTGGAATCCAAGCATGAAGCTAAACAGCTTCTCCAATATTATCTATTTCTCCATCTTGCTGACAGGCAAAGGACAACCTTCCCCGTTCAAGGGCCCATTTTAGCTCTGCTAAGTGGTAGGTGCCAAATGTGGGTTTTCCAAAGCGGGAAACCTCAGGGTCGAAGGAATTCAGCATCTAAAAGCCTGTCCCTGCAGAAGGAGGGGATGATGGGTCAGCAGAGSGGTGGGGACAGAGGGCAGAGGGGASAAGCAGGCTGGTACACAGCAGCTGATTATTTTTAACGCCACTTTTCTCTGACAAGCTTTTATTTTAATGGATGGTAAAATATTTGAAAAGGCTGAGTAGGCAGTTACAGGCTGCCCGTTGTGCTGATGAGTGTCTGTCACATGAGAGAAGAGCTGAAAGCCTCAGCTCTGAGCAGGGAAATGAAAACAGAGCTCAGGGGTCAGGTGTGTGGCTGGGCTGGGAGCTCAGGTGCTGTTTTGTGCTCCTGGGCTAAGTCTGGGCTTGGAAATGACTGCTAGGTATGGGAAAGAGCTCAGTTTACAGAAATATTGCTAAAAAGGGCATGTTGGAACTGAAATCACATCATTTCCTTTCCTTTCCTTTCCTTTCCTTTCCTTTCCTTTCCTTTCCTTTCCTTTCCTTTCCTTTCCTTTCCTTTCCTTTCCTTTCCTTTCCTTTCC
>NW_026623707.1:306243-371006 GCF_030028575.1 Malurus melanocephalus
AGGCATCTGCTCATCCCAGGATACACCACAGTGATTTCAGATTGTCTTTGCATCTCATGGAAGCCAAGCAAGCCCTGAAGATCCCAAGGAAACTCACTGGCAGTGTATCAAGTGAGAATTTTCTACTGARGCTGTCCAGCAAATAATTCCAATAGCGAATAAATAAAACAAAATCACCATCTGCCCGAGGATAATTGGAAAACAGAACAAGAGGCCRAACTCTTGTTTGAGCAGATTATTCCTCCAGCTCTGTTAGGAATGCTGAATGGGACCTGCTCACACCATTTTTTCTTGCAGACCAAATGATCTTTTTCTTCCATGAATGCCAAACAAACTCCTAAGCACCTCAGCTGCTTACAGACACCCAACCCCRTGCTCTTCAGTTAACCAATGTGTTTACACAGCCATTCAGGTTCCTTCTGAGGCTTTTTAAGTCATGAACCCTGGAAAAAATATTTCCTTAGGTTTGCTACTTGTTCTGTTTGCTGTTTWGTTGGCCTTGGGCACTGCCAGGGATCCAGGGRCAGCCACAGCTTCTCKGGGCACCCTGTGCCAGGGCCTCCCCACCCTCACAGGGAACAATTCCTTTCTAACATTTTATGTAAACCTACTCCTTTTCAGTCTGAAATTATTCCCTTTGTCCTCACAGCTCTCCTGGTCCTTCCTCTGCCTTTGTGCCAGGAGCAGGATTTGTGGGATTCTCCAGTTCCCTTTTTCTAGAACTGTTGTTAACTTCAAGACATTCTGGTGATGAAATTGCATATTTTACTTTGGGTACAAATTAATCCTCACTTAAACCCTGCAGAAATATATATATATATATATATATATATATAGCCCAGTTTGAGAGGCCTTGGAATTCAAAATCATAACTAATTTTATTGAAGCTTATAGATTTTGTGAGTGCATCTATTACTCAGGTTTTCCTCAAAGCCTGGGTCTGAATGATGAGACTTCTGGAAAGAAYGCTCTGAGTCCTTTCATGCTTCTTTACGTATTATAATTTGAGATGTATATTTTCAACATTTTGTCACATCAGGATCCAACTTCCAGCCCTAATTTGTTTTATAGAATAGTGATCCTCATCTCAACCCCAAGACTGCAGAAGCTGAGCTTTTAGGGGAAAATTTCAAAACTTTCACTCTGATAAGACAAAACAAATATTTGATAATAAAGGGCTGTARTCAGAAATCTCTTGCTTACCATCAACCGACCTTAAATTTGAGTTGAAATATTTTTGCCCTGAAGGTGAAAAGGCAGGTCAAGTTCTGCCATCATCACCAGTGTTTTGTGCCTTAGAAGTCAAACATTTGGCCTTGTGACTGCAGATAATCATTATTTTATCACTGATATCATATAATCTGTGTCTTTTCTATAGTTTCCATTGCAATGTAAAACTGAAATAATGGTTTAATAATGTTGACAGCTATGGAAACCATATTATATTACTTACAGACTCTGCTCTTAATATTTTGTCTAAGCAAAAAATGAGATTGCTGGTCAAAAGAAGCATTAGAATGACAGAGGTTTTTATGCACAGAGGAATAGTGTAACTTGAAGAAGCAAAAACTGGGAATTCTTGAAAAAAATAATTGGAATATATAATATATACATTGGAATATGTAAGTAACTTTGTCAGATTGACAGGAAAAAAAAAAAAAGGCATTTCAGTGATCTGGGAAATGAAGCTGCTCTCATGAGTTTAGAATTAAAGAGTGGGGAAAAAAAAAACCTACCACTTAATTGCAGTCCCCTGTGCTTATTCAAATTTATCACAACAAGAGTGGTAATAAGAAAGGTAAACATCCRCTTTGGCAGGCAGATGATCAACAATAATGATTATTTCTTTTGATTATTGCTTATAACATTGAAGCAAATTGAAAGGCTTTTGCTTTGTCTATTGTCTCTTTTTACAGCAGTTTTGCTTTTTTTCCCATCCCTATCCTTCTTAAACGATATTTTAAAAAAACTTACAACAATAGGCTTCCAGGGTTGCATTCTGCATTAAAAACACAGATTTTTATTTGTTTGTCTAATTTTCTGTTCAMTTCCTTTCGTTGCATGAATTGGAAGGTGACAAATGGCTCTGTGAAGGGATAAGAGAGAGACAGCTTCACAGTGACATTTAAATTTGAACCCATGCTCGATGGCGTGCAGATGATTTAAATACATGTCACCAATGCACAGCTCTAAAAGCAGATTTTAAAAATGCTTTTGCTTCCTTTATTGCCCCTTTAACATGCATCTGGAGAGTGCTACGAGCCAATGGAGCCGTTGTAAATAAGCTGCAATGTCTTTTACGGCTTTTTTCTCACGCTCCTCAGGTGAGCGGCGTGGTGGGATTATAAATAATGATTAAAATTGGAACTCTTACGGTGCAGATAGAGCTGGCTGTGCTAAAGACACCTCCCAGGCCACGCTCCTGACCCTGCTCCCAGGTTTGCTCTCCAGCAGGGGTTCACAGCCTGTCAAAATCCCGTAATTCAGAATTCCACATTGCAAATGCTTTGTCCAGCAAAGCACAGGGAGCAGAGCTGGRATCGCCAGCRCTTCGGGCAGGTGAATTCTGCAATCAGCACGTGCCTTATGCATGGGTTTGACCTCCACTCCATCCTTCTCCAGCTGCTGTTCAGATTCCTTCCGTCCAGGAGTGGTCTAATCCCCTCTCTTTTCTTGTTTGGAGTACTGGAATATATACCAGCCAGTTTAAAAATTTTTTGATGTAACTTTAGTCAGACTTTGTTTTTCTATGTCCCGGGAAAGAGCGCTGAAGTTTCTCTCCAGGGCACTGTTCCACCAGCTGAGGCTTGAGGAGCTTCACAGCTCAACTGAGTTGGAGAAGAAAAAAAGATAATGACCATCAGAGGCCATCACTGACCATCAGCGACCATCAGTAATTATAAACGAAACACCAGCTCCAAACCTGCCCCCTGGTATGGTTGGAGGCACCTGGTCTGGGAAAAGAGAGATGAGGAGCACCTAATTAGCATTGGAGATAAAGAAATCCAGATCCAGCAGGAACCCAAACACTGAGAACTGCACAACGTTGGACCAATGAACATTAAACCAATAAAGTTCTATGGGTTTTGATTGTATAAAGTTTGGGGAAAATCTTGTAAAATCCATGTGTCCTAGAATGATCCTTTCTGTACACCTGGGCTATGTGTAGAATAGATGATTTCTGTGGCACATCCTGGCCAGAACAACATCCTGGGCAGAAAATAAAGTAATGCCTTGACTTCTAACATTAAAAATGTAGTTGGAGAGTTTTAGTTATTCCCACAGTTTTGGTGACAGGAGTAGGTTTGATTTAAATTCAAGCTTAGAGGCACCACTGACATTTGGGAAGGTTTGGATCCTCACCTGCCTGGGATGGTTTGTGCCYCGTTTGATTTGCTGGTGGAGCAGAGGGGTGTGTGTTAATGCTATTGCTCAGCAGYAGAGCCAAAATCAAACTCTTGTGACGTGGAAGACCTCCAAATCCAGGGCTGTCGATGTTTAATTGGCATGGAAACCCCCAAGGTGCCTGGTGGTTTATTCTGTGCTGATCCACTGTGGTTTGAGCAGATTTGCAGACTCTATTAAACAACCTCTATTAAATAAAGACAAACTCAATGATTAAATGTCTCAGGGTACCTTGCATGAACTTACTGAGAGAGTAACAGTGTAAAATCTGAATATTTGCCATGAATCAACTGATACAGATATATGATAAGATGATGTCAAAGAAGGAATATTTTAACACCTTTTTTTTTTTTTTCCCTGTGATTTCCCTTTAGGGAGTGGGARATGGAAGGGGAAATGGCAGGTGTGTGTCAGGAGGAGCACAGCTGATATCCATGCAGCAGCATTTCTTTTCTCCATCTGTGCTGCACAGTGCCTTGACCCCTGTCTGAGAAATACAAGAAAACACAGAATCTTCAATTTTATTTATTTTTTTCTTTTTGTGCATTGGATTGAGGGTCAGCTTTGCCGTTTGTCTCATCTTGGTCTCTACCACTCTCCTCTCCTCCCTCCCCTGACCCTCACACATCAAACAGCTCATGGCTCTCAGTGCCTGTGCAGACACTGCTGCTTTCTGTCACACCAGAGCTGCTCTGGAAAGGCAGCAGCTCCTCCCTGGGGTGTTTCATCCTTTGGTTTTGATGGTGGAATATCAATGTATACATACTTACCTAAACTGAGATTCCTCACGCATTAACTCAATCCCTCTTTTACCTCATTCACAGTATGAAAGTATTCATAAACCACAAAATTACCTCCTGTCCTCATTAGATATGAATTTTCCCTCTCTTTCAACGTTTTACATCTCTGCCTCTGCTCCCAGATCATAGTTTCAATTTTTATTTTGTTTTACTGACACCATGCTGAATGCAACCATTGGACTTTTTGCTTCTTGGTTCCCTGGTTAGCTCCTCATGGTCTCCAGCAAAGACCTTTCCAAACCTCCACTGTTATCTCCAGTTTTTATATTTCACAGCCCATTCATTCTCCTATTCCCCTTTCACTGTCAGTGTTATTCCTTCGCCCTGCTGCCACTATTTTGGACACATTCCTCTCCTTTTCCCCAGACAGCTTTTCCTCTCCTCTCTCAAATCCATCCTTCCCCACATTCAAAAGTCCTTTCCATCTCTTTCCCTTCACCCAGGTCTCCCCACTCCCTCCAACCCTCAGCTATTATCCAGCGTGCTCGTTTGGCTTGTCTGACATTGCTGGAAGCTCTGCTGGGYACAGACTCAGTCTTATTTCAGATTATTTATGGGGTTGGGAGCCCTAGGTGGKAGGATGAATTTCAGGTTTGCAGGGCTGCTTTGCAAAAATACAGGATCACCTCTTGAGGGCTGTTTCTTTTCCCCAGTGAGACAATTTAGGACATGTTTCACTGGGTCTGAGCATCCCTTAGAGCTGCTGAGATGGGGTCCATCCACGTGAGGATTATTTATTTATTCAAGAGATGTCTCCACCATGGCATTGCCAAGCCAACTGCAGCCAGCAAAGGCAATCTGGCCCAGGGCTGAAGAGAAATCTGCCAGGATGGCACGGGAAAGGAGCACGGAATCCTTGGGCATCTGGATGGAGTGGGGAGCAGCATGTGGTGCTGCACACAGATAATGGGATGAGCTGGCAGCTCAGATCCGGGGAGATGCTGTTCACTGGGAGCAGCAGCAAATGGAATTGGAGGGGGTGAAGGTGGCAGACAAATAAAGAGCCTTCTCACAAATTCAGAGCCTGAGGTGGCCATTCCATCTGCTCGGAAACACAGTGAGCTCAGCAGGAACCCCCGGGCCAGATGGGCTGAGCCAGGAATGGCAGCGAGGAATGTCCCAAATGTCCCACCCTKGGTGTCACCGAGGGGAGCCTGAGCCACACACACACCCTGGGACAGCCCTGTGGCACTGGGATAGGGGAACCTTGTCACCACAGACTTTCTGTGTCCCTGGGTGTGGCTGGGGACTCAGAGCAAGCAGCAAGAACTGATGCACGATGTTATGGAGGTGCTGAAATTCCTTTGTTTCCCCCAAAAATGCACACCCGGTGCTGTTTGTGTGAATGCCTTTGGGGATCTGGACCCAAACATATCCCACCAGAAAGGACAGCTTGGGGCAACACTCAGGGCTCCCAGATTTGAGGGCCAGGAGGGATTGTTACCATCTAATCTGACTCCCTGCGTGATACAGCTCAGGGAGCTTCAGCTAATAATTTCTTCATCAAGACCATAACTTCTGTTTGAGTTATAGCATCAATTTTCAAGAGATACCCAGGCTAGATTTCGAGAGGATAAACTTTGGGTTCTTTTTATCTGTCCTCAAATGTCTGAGCCTTGAGGGTGCACTCACATCTGGTTTTCTCTGCAAACCCAAAGGCTTGATACCAACTTATCAAAAAATAAATTAAAACTGAATTTCCACAGCGGTTTGTTGGTTTTTTTTTTCATCCTTGGTTTGGGGCTTTAAGCAGTACACCCCAAAAGTTCGAAGCTTCTGATAAGAGCCCAACTTCCGGCAAACCAGTTTTCTCCTTCCCAGAGATAAACTGGATTAGGCGGTTTCAGAAGGCAACCTCCTTTCTGAAGATTTCCACCCTGGAGGAGGTGACCTGGCAGGCAGCCCTGGCCCCCTCAAACACGGAGAGATGCCTGAGATCACACCGCCTTTTGATCCCAAGCACCCAGAGCCGCTGATTAAAAAGGCATAAAAGGCTCTGAATAAAAGCAAGGTTAATAGATGCTGATGTGGGAGTAACCGGGGCTGTCAGGGAGCGATTAAGCTGCCGGATAATCTTCCACCTGGAGCTGTCAGRCCGGTGTCTAATGTTTCATTCAAAGAGGGAGCTCGGCGTTCCTGATGAGTAAATGACAGAGAAGTTTCAATTAGAGCCGCTCTGTGACTCGAAGGCTGACACAGCCTGATGGTTTGGTTTCAGTCCCCCCGCTGCTCTCGGGGGGATGCCGACCCGTTAATAACACCTTTTAGGATGGCGGGGCCGCTGATGAGCGGGTCCCATCAGTGGGGAGGCAGGGTTGCCTCCAATTGCCTTCATCACACACATTGGGATGGGGCAGGAAGCAGCTCCAAGCTCTAATTTGGGGGAGATAGTGCTGTGATTCCATCCTGGGGAGGCAGGAGCGGGTTCCTGCAGTGCCTGAATGCTCCACCTCTGCCTGGCCATCCACCGGGGCGGGAGGGCTCAACCCGCACAAAGGCTCCCCTTTCCTTTTCCCATCCCAAAACAACACAATATAATCTGCAACCCCGGCTTGCATTAGAGCATAGTGGCCCAGGTGAGGGCAGGAAGGCAAGAAAAACGATTCAGCTCAACACAGAGAGTTTTGTTTCATTGGCATTTCTTGTTTTGAATTTAGCATGAATTAAGGAGTGGTTGAGTGGTGTGGAAACAAAGTGAAAGCTTTCATTTTGGGTCAAACGGAATGTTTTGGTTGATTGAAGGTGAGTATTTGCTCCTTTTCTCTCATTACAGTGGAAAAATATTTCAGGTCAACACAGAACTGCTCTGTTTTGTTTTCCAAATGAACTGAAAAACCCATTACACTCACAGCTGTACCCGCAATACCTCGGCTGCTCTGCTCCTGAGTCCCCTATGGAGCTGTCAGCAAAACACAAGAGAGAGACAGATTAAACTGGGGGGTTTTTGTGTGTTCCTTGCTCTTGTAGAGAGGAAAGCGAGCCATGCCTCACRAAATTGAACCCCTGGATTTTCCCCCACATCCTGCCTCATGGATGTATTTTTTAGTGTAAAATCTGAGGGGATGTGGCTCACCCCTGTTACTGCAGGTCATGGTAAAAAACACCAGCCCGGGTATTTTTGTTCCCTGCTCTGCCTGCTCTTGGCTGTGCTCTGATCCATCCTGTGCATCCCTAAGCTTCTCTTTGCCATCASTGGCTGTCAAACCCCATTGGTACCCAATGCAGGGTCTGGGATCTCATGCTGGAACATGTGGAGTTGCTTTCATCACCTTGGAGGGACTGATTTGTTAGGAATTGCAGATTATGAAAAGATGGAGTGCTTTCAGAGTGGCTGGATTAGAGGAAAACAGCTTTTGGYGGGTGATTTAGGGGGGTTTGTATGGCACCAGCACTTGATGACCCTACAACCTGTGCATGGCTGTCCCATGGGGGTGTGTGTTCAATTGGAGAATGGCCACGGGAGCAAAAAATGTGATTTAATAAAGTAACTCCACACAAATAACCCACTGTGCCAGAGAAAATGACATGTTTCACAGGTTTCCATCTCCCTTTGCATTTCAGTGACTCTTCCCCTGCTGTCCCTTCTGTCTCTTTGGAATATTTCAACCTGCAAAGTAGTCAGAGAGTTCTTCACTCTCCACAGCAATTTGCACCCTGCAAAAACCTGCAGTGYTGCCTTTTTCAGCCTAGAAATGAAACTCGAGGTGATTTTAGTAAAGGAAGTGATATAAAAGTGGGTCTTTATTGAAGCTCCAGGGGCAGCCACAGAAGAATATCTACAAAAACTCCCCCACAGGGGTGAATAGAGTTTGATAGATTTTAGGAAATTAGCATAATTGATAAAAAGCACCAATTAGGAGGACAAGGGGTGATTGAATTCCCCCCAGGTCAACCCCCTTCTCTGGAGCTCCATCCTTGGTCCCAACTGGATTTAATGATGGAAATGTGTCTCACAGACCTTGGGACCCAGGAAGAACCAGGATGGGATCGGGGCTTTGTAGCCACCAGGGCTCGGAGCTCTGGAATGTGTTTGATCTTTCCAGCTGGGGAAAAGTTACAAATATTTAAAAGGAAAAAGGCAAAAATCATTCCAGGATCAGCAGGAGCCCTCAGTTTCTCATGCTAATGGGTAACAATGMTCTCCTGCCTCTGCTGTGGCACCCTGTGCCTTGTGCCATCTCCTGGTTAATCCCTCTCCTGCTGCCCCAGGGTCTGCTGAACTCACAGCGAGCCAGGTGAAAATAATTCCCCACTCTGTTAAACTTGAGAGAAATGGTTCTCAAGCTGTTTTGGTTTCTTGGAGCAGCCCAGTGTGTATCCACCATGTTTCCATCACCTCGGTGCAAAGCCATGGCAAGGAGGTTGGGAAAAACTGCCAGCTGTGAACCTGTGGATGAAGCCAGTCGAAACTCAGGCACTGGACATGAGTGCAAATTTATTTTCCTTTGGGCTGTGAAAGCCCAGCCTGGCTGAGAACAGCCTGATTATATCCCTCTGTCTCTTGTMAGCACTCCATGCCCATCACCAGACCCTGTGTGCAATAAATCTCAGGGAAGAGGAGTCAGCTCCAGGCTGAGCTCGGCTTTCTCCCCCGATTGTGCTCTGCAAAGGGACAGGAATGAAGCAGCACCTCTGAGATCGCTCTGGAGCTCAGGAAATGTCATGAGGAAGGAGCAGGATTCCCTGGCTTGCTCTTCCCCTCTTCACTGGGCTCTGGAGGTTGCAGCCTGGTTTTATTGCTCTGTTCTCCTCACCCTAATGGGCACTCAGAGGGTCATTTGGCCTTACAGGGCTGTGCAAAGGGGCACAASCTCAGTTTGAGGYTTAAGAGCAGAGYCCCACTGCTGCCAGGCTTGTCCCTRCCACAGCACTCAMTGTTCCCTGTTASAAAAGTGAATATATTTCTGYYGGGTTGTAATGAYGCTGTGCATCTGGGAACAAAACTATTTCTGTGAGTTTTCRAGTTGTCAGGGTGGACTCATCAGGGAAAAGTAAAATTTGGAGCAAGTGTGCTGTGGGCTTTGTCTGGTACCTCCTGAGCCCAATCAGTGGAAGGGACACAGCCAGGGACAGGGATTTCCATTTGCTCAACTCATCCAGAGCACAGAAAGAGGGAAGAAGTGGCCTAGGGTTTGGCTGACACCTATATTTTCATTTGGTCTTCATAAGCAYTTAAATGACAATAAATATCAAATAATTCCAGTGATAATTTCTGGGTTCTGGTATTTTTAGAAAGCTATTTGTAGAAGCAGAGGCAGAGCTGAGAACTTCTTTCCAGCAGGCTCTTGGAGACCAAAACCTCTCACATGTTTTAGAAAACAGCAGTAGGAAATGCTTTGTAAGTATCATTYCTTTTTCCTCCYCCTCTTCTCATGTCTGCTCATGTTACCTTTATCCTGACCCTCATAAGGGCTGCCATATTTTTAGTTTYTTACTTCTCAGATGCCTCCTGCCCTGCTTTTCATGTCTGGGGCTGCATCATCCCTGTCAATCTGGGAGCTCTCGGAGAGAAATGTGCCATTCCACCTGAGGGATGCAAGTTCAAACCAGACCCACCGATGGAAAAGGGTTGTGCGTCTCCCATGAGTACYCTGGGGTGGTTTGATATCCCACTGTGCCTTTCCCAAGGCATTTCCCTCCTGCAGWGAGTGTGCTTCCAGCACTCCCACCCTGTGCTCTCACATCAGACACACAATGAGCTCTGCTGTCCTCACCCTGATGGTGCTCTCACAAACAGAGAAGTTTCATGAAGAGAAGTTTCTGTCATGAAAAGTCTTGCCCCTGGATATGAGGTCTTGCTGTTTCTTTCACTTTTCAGCTCCCCCAGGCCACTCACTGGTGGGATCAGACTTTGGGATGTGCTCATAATTTTGGGGAGTGGGAGAGGCACTCAAAGGAGCTCCAGAATGGAACTCACACAATTATTTGGATTGGAAGCGACCTTAAAGATCATCTCATTCCAAACTCCCTGCCATGGGCAGGGACACCTTCCACTGTCCCAGGCTGCTCCCAGCCCCAATGTCCAGCCTGGCCTTGGACACTGCCAGGGATCCAGGGGCAGCCACAGCTTCTCTGGGCACCCTGTGCCAGGGCCTCAGCACCCTCACAGGGAAGAGTTTTTCCCTAATATCCAATCTAAACCTACTCTCTGTGAGTTGGAAGCCATTCCCCCTTTTCCTGTCACTCCAGACCTTTATAAACAGTCTCTCTCCACCTTTCTTGCAGGCTCCCTTCAGGGGCTGGAAGGTCACAATTAAGTCCCTCTGAAGCCTTCTCTTCTCCAGGCTGACCAATGTAAATTCTCCCAGCTTTTCCTCATAGGAGAATGACCCCATCCCTCTGATCACYTTGGTGGCACCTCCTGGACCTGCTCCAACAATGCCAGGTGTGCCATCCCCTGTGTCTGTGAATGATGGTTGCTTTATTGGTGGAGATGAGCAGCATTTTAGACAGAATGAGTTTTTTTTTTAATCCAGTTTTTTTGCCCTGCCCCATCCTGCTCCATTTTTGTGTGTGCCAGCAAAAGAAAGGCAGGATTTCTGGTGGCTTCCCATAGTTTCCATCTCCTGCCCATGCAGGGGAGGTTTGGCTTCTGTGGACACCACCCATCCCATCCTTTGAACAGAAGGTGATGAATGGCTCCCAAAACAGGCTCTTCCCAGGAATATCCCAACCTGGAAATATTATGTAATATACAAATATTTATTTAGAAGGCAATTTCTACATGACAAGTAGAGATTTCTTTTTTTTCCTGAATAGGATATGGCAAGATGAGTGTTAAAGTGAGACTTTGCAGGCTCCAGCTCGAGGGTTTGTATGTTGCTAAAGGGTCTTGACTTGGACAGAGAAAGATTTTTTTACTGTAGAGTGAAGAGTGCAGGGGATTCATGGGTGGCTGCTAAATTCACAGRGCACATCAGTCTCAAAAAAAGCCCTGAGATCAAAGAAAGGTGAGGCTGGAGTGGTACCAGGGCCAGTGCTGCGACTGGATGGACACTTGGTCTCAACCTTCTTGACTCTTCCTGCATCCCTGACAAAGATGAGTCTGGGAGCAGATGAGACAAAAATCAAGGCCAGAAAGAGAAAGCAAGAGGTCAAAGTGGAAGTGACATCTTTCTGTCCTCCTGTGTCATCTTCTCCAGCAGCACATCCTGGGGGAAAAGCAGGGGATGTGCAGTTATCTGTGAGCAGGGAGAGCTGGAGGTGGTGTCCCCTGAGGGAGCTGCTGAAGGAAACATCTCTGGGCAGGCTTTGGGTCACCTCCCCTGAGCCACTGGTGTCACTGCTCACACTGCTGAGCCTCCCTAAACTCAGCCTTTGAGCATTTATTTAGGGCTTTGTTTTGTTTTGTTTTATTTATTTTTGACTAGTGGTGAGCGGTGACTGCTGCAGTGACAACTCTGGAGCGGAGTCAGTGTGCATAAAAACCCAGGGAGATGGGAGGCATTTGTCTCTTTAATGTTACCTTGACTCTTTCTGGAGCTATCTGTCTGCTGCCAGTGTGTAGGTCCACAAGATGATGAGGCAGATAAAGGGGGATGATGAGCTTGTGCTGGAACACAACCCATCAACAGAGCCCGTGATGTATTGCACTCCCCAACTCAGGGGGATTTAGGGCAGAGGGGAGGATAAATTTTCCCCTAACTTTTTTTGGCTGCTTTTAGATATCCATTAGCTCTCCATGGACCATGACTTTCATTTCCCATCAGCTTTGAATTACTTAGTCTGGGACTGAGCTGGAAAGTAATTTCAAAAAAAAAAAAAAAAAAAAAAAAAAAAAAAAAAAAAAAAAAAAAAAAAAAAAGAGGTGGGCAGAACCTCATTTTTTTATTAAATTCTGACTGTGGCTGTCTTACACTCTGCCCTTTATCGGGCTTGCATCAAAAATAGACTGATGGATGTGCTTCTGTGGGGAGAGGACAGATTTGCCTGGATGGTCAAGGAATTGTGGACCAGTTCTGCAAGGAAATTAAAGTGGCAAAAAATATTCAGCAGAGGTACAATCAATATTACCTTAACGATAAAGGCTTTGGTAATCCAGCCATGTAACAAGCAGATGAATAATRCAATGATTTTTGTGTATAACTGTAGAGAGGCCAGGGATCTTTTTTGAACATTTTTAACAAAGGTTGAAAGTGCTGCAAACCCTTAAATGGAGAGGGTTTAGGAATGGCTCTGGTTCTTCCCACAAATCCAGGCTTTGTCTCTCTCCTTCACCCTGAAATAGTGCTTAAGGACAGAAACRAACACACTGCTCCACTTGGAAGAAACAAATGGCTCTGCATCTACTGAGTCCACTCTAATGGATTTAAATCTCTCTCTGAACTGCAGTACAGACCCTCTGGGCTGGTTCTCACACCTCCCCAGCCATCCCTCACCCTGCTGGAACCTGCATCCTGTCAGCCAGGGAGCTGGGATGCCACAGAAACACCAGCTTTTGCTTTTCTCCTCAATGGAGTTTTCCTCCTGGAACAGACACAAAATCCTGTTGTTTTGTTTTGGGTTTTTTTCCTGATGCTGCACAAACAGGAATCCCTGACAAGATTTAATGGGAGAACAGGTTCACGCAGGGCAGCTGAGTAATGGAGAGATTTTAACCCACAATGAGCATAAAATCATAGAATCACAGGATGGTTTGGGGTGGAAGGGATCTTCAACCTCATCCCATTCCAGCCCCAGCCATGGCAGGGACACCTTCCACTGTCCCAGGCTGCTCCCAGCCCCGTCCAGCCTGGCCTTGGGCACTGCCAGGGATCCAGGGGCAGCCACAGCTTCTCTGGGCACCCTGTGCCAGGGCCTCACCAYCCTCACAGGGGGTAATTTCTTCCWAATATCCAACCTAACCCTGCCCTCTATAAGTTTGAAACCATTCTTCCTTCCCCTGTCTCTCCAGRCYCTCTCTAACTCTGCTGCAGCCAATTCAGGCACTGGAAACACAAAAAAAATGTGGAGGAATAAATGAATCAGGAATGTGAAAGAAGATTTGCCTTATTCTCTTTCAGTGTTTGCTTTCCCCTCTTTGGAGTCCATTTCCCTGTTTCTGGATTGTCTAGAATCCAGAGCAATAGAAAGACTAAAAAAAAAACAAAAACAAAAACAAAACAAAAAAAAACCCACCCCCAAAAAAAACCCAACAACAAAAAGAAACCAAACAAAACAAACCCCAAAACCCCCAAATCACCAAATGTCTAACGACCTGGTTTTGCAGCCTGAGAATGTCACTGCACTGGGTTGTGCTGGGAGCTGGGGTGTTTTGGACAGTGAGGTGCTTTGGTTTGGCTGCTCCCACTCCTCCCCATGGCTCCTGCAAATTCTTACACACTGCTTTGGGATCCAGCAWTGCCTGAACATCAAACAGTCATTTCTATAAATGTTTCTCACATCCATGTTTGAAAGTGACTTCAGAATTATTCCCTGAGGGGTTTGGTCGCTGTCCTACAGATGGAAAAAAAATTATCAGCTGGGCAGCAGATGTAGGATCCTCTCACACTGCTCTGTGAGAATCCTCGGGAAGCCTCACCCTTCCTTCCAAACAAAGATGAATCCATCACCCCTGACTGTGACAATCCTTGGCTGTTGACAGATGTGGRGTTTGCAGTGGAGCTGCAGCTGCCGCCCCTCCTGCARYKMGCCAGCACACAGGGTGGGCAGCAAAACCTTTCCAAAATGAGGTTCAGCACMTACATGTGGGATCTGGGGGGGAATAAAAGGGTTTTTCTGGAGCTGCTCTGCTCCATTCAGGATTTTTGACAGGCCCAGCATTCCCAGGGCAGCTGTGGGAAGGAGAAGCAGCCGGGTGAGGCTGCCCCTTGCTGCTGACTTCCAGACCCTCCTGCCTTTATCCTCTTCACAAACAGCGATAAAATCTGCTATTAACATCTTGTGTTATCAAAATCATGCAAGGAAGAGCATTCACTGACCTGTTCCATAAACTCTAAATGGTCCTGAAGACCATGAAGATGGACAACTTGTTAGAAACGCTAGAGAGAAGCGCTGCAYGCTCTGTTGAGTTTTTCATTAGGATTTTTCTCCCCTGTCTGTATGCTTTTCACACACACAGAACTAAGCATTTGCATGCATTATAAGGAGAATAGCTACAATCATGCTAGAATTTTTTTTTTTTTTTTTAAATCTTCATGTAAAAATATTATGGGACATGAGCAAGTTGTCAAAATTAGAAGGGAACACCCATGTTGGATCTTGTGTTTTCSTGTCTCCTGTGGTGGAAATGCAAAGTGTGCCTGGGCTGCAATCTAAATTTCATAGCTGACAAAAATGAACTATGTGGTGAGAGTGCCACATGAACTGAACATAAACATGAATTAAACCCTGCAACTGGGAAGGAGCGAGGGCTGGTGAAAAACTAGTGCTAAAAATGTAAATTTGAAWCCGAAAAGAATGGATGGAAAGAAGATTTAATTGCCTCGGTAAAGGGGTTACATGAAAATTATGGGTGTCAGAGAAGATGAAAGGCACCTCAGAAATCAGAACAGACTGTTAATGTGTGATAGATGGATGGCAGGAGGCTGACAGAAGGCTATTAGGCAGGTGCAATTACACAGAAATTGTGGGTAAGTGGTTAAAAAAGGTGCGTGGAAGGCAGGTGCTCTTGCTGGGTGCAGCGGGGTCTTTGTGCTGTGACCTTGGGCTGAGCCTCCTCTTGTGCGTCTCTGGTTGGATGCTGGCACTGCCACCCTGGAGCCTGGGGCTGGGTTTGGGCAGGGCTGGAGCACTCTGGGACAGTGGAGGTGTCCCCTGCCCGTCCCAGGGGTGGGACTGGGTGAGCTTTAAGGTCCCTCCCAACCCAAACCATGCTGCTATTTCCATTTTATACTGTGTAACTCCCCCCCAAACCACCCTTTTCTATTTGTACTCCTCCTCTTCAGCTTCAGATAAAATCCTTTCYTCTTTGCCAACTCGTTTTCCCCACAATTTGTGCCATTCCTGACTCCAGTCTGTGCTCTCAGCACCACACCCAAGTCGCTCTGCCTGTGGGTTCCTTGCATTCTTCACTCACCTCTTAAAACCCTTCAAAAGAACTGCTGGAAGCCATAATTTGGGAAGTTTTCAGAGCTGCTGGCAGCTTTTTCTGCCTGCTGCCACGCCTGACAACTCGAACTGATGGAATTATTCATTGGAAACAAAGCATTTGAGGAATACAACTCTTGATTGTTTCGAATAATTTATAGATTACGTATTATATATTGCAGTGGCCTCTAATGCGTTGGGGCTCCACAGGGTTAAGTTTTGCACACGACTGCACTAAGACAAGGTTTAGTTAAGGATGGTGGAACAGGTTTGGGGCAGGACAGGTGGGACAATCAGATTTGGTGAAAATAGTCACAGAGCAACCTGCTCTGCAGGTGCTTTGTAGGCGTCTGTCACAGGTAAAATTTAATGAGATATTTGGAGGTGGACAACATTTTCATTCCTCCCATGGACTGCATGATAATATAAAAATAAAAATAAAAAAAAAAAAAGAAAAAAGAAAAAAGGAAAAAACCTGTTAGCAAATGTAACTGATAGGCAATGAAAGGCGGTGTTGTTATCAGAGCAGGACGTGGGCTGGCTGGGTGGTTTTTACCTGCCTGTGAGCAGGTTGTCACTGTTGCTCTGGGGCTGCTCATCTCTCACGGCTCTCTGGTAATCCTGAAGTCCATCTGTGCTCCCTCACACACATTTTAGCCCACGGCCTGGCTTGCAAAATCACACTTATGCATATTAACAGTTGGCTGTTCATCCCGTGGGGGAGGATTCCAGCACTCCTCGGTGCTGTTTCTGTTCCCTGGATTGCAAACTTCATCCAGTCCTGTCTGCTTATGAATAACTCAGCCAGGACTGAGCTTCATAGCTCTGCTGAGATTAATGAAGTGAACTTTTGAAGATGACAGGCAGGATCCTTATTCAGAGTACTCTCAATTCAGTGAAAATAACTCAGCTTTGTTGAATTGTAAAAAAAAAAAAAGAAAAGCCCAATTTCTCTCTGGAAGATTAGTATGTGCCTGTAGGGATAACTGAGCCCAGGCTAGGGGCTGAAGCAGATCCCCAAAATAGTAAAATTTATATGACAATATCAGGAAATTGGGGGAAGAATACTCTGAAATTAGAAAAGTTAAAGGACAATATCAATAAACTGGTAAATTTGATTTAAATAATATTGAGGAGTAGTTTTCTTGGTGCCTCATTAGCTCTGCCCAGTGATCAGCTTATTTGTTTCACAGGTGCTCTGCCAGCAGCCCCACATAATAATTCCTGTTTCCAATTAATATGAAGCCACAATATTTAAGAACCATAAAAAAGCCTCCCACCACTTTCTGCATGTTCAGTGTTTTCACTGTTCCATCTCTGGAACACTCAGATGACAATTCYTGCATCTCCCCCAGCTTTGCTGTTTCCTTTCAGGCCCAGAGGTCTCTGCTTTGGCAGAGGCTTTAGTAAAGACATTTTTATTTACATGACTGTTATGTTTCTCTCTTCCATCAGGCTTCCACCTGTCTGGGCAGCCATGGAAATATTAATCACTCAGGTGTCTGGACACCCACTCCAGAATGGGAAATTCAGAAGTTCACTGCAATATTGTACATCAGATTTTCACTGCTTCAAAGGGATATTGATTTTACTCAAAGAGAAGTGAATGCTTTGAATGTTTTAATGATTTCACCTTTTTGGGTTTTGCACCTGTTTCCCAAAGCTGAGCATTTTGGCTGTTTCAAATGGGATTTTAGTTATATCCTAAGCATCCTTATCCTGGAAAAGCTTAAGCATGAGTTTAACACATGGAATTTAAAARGCTTCAGCAAGAGAAAGATGTTTTCAGTTAAAAAAAAAAAAAATCTCCATTGGATTGTGAACTTGCACAGTCTGAATACTTTCAGAATCAGGAGCTGTGTGCTGGAACTCCCAGCTACCACTCAGCTTAATACAGCCATTAACTCTGCCTTCTTTAGCCCTGGAATTCATGGATTTACAGGTTAGCTTTAGGCTTTCATAGTGTGTTTTTGCCTTGGTACATGTGAAATTGCCAAATTGTAGCTATTATTGAAAGCAATATAACATCACTGAAAASGCATCATACACCAGGGCTGTGTGTATTTAACAAATATCCAAAGGCCATCGAGAAATAATACTGACCGTGCCCCTGAACATTGAATTTTGCCTGAGAGTAAAGATAGAAATGAAACATCATCCTGTAGCATCTGTTCTGCTGCCATCCAGCAGCAGACAAAGAGGCTTTAAAAAAAAAAAAAAAAAAAAAAAAAAAAGAAAATAAACAGAGCTGAGATGGTTGAAAGCAAAGCAGAGTGTGAGGGTGAGGTGGAGTTGTTCTAATTGATGGTTGAGGCTGGGAGGGACCTTCTGAAAGAAAACATATCGTAACTATAGACCAAGGGAAGCATTTTACTGTTTTGAACCATTTTGGAAATCTGACAGTGCTTGTGGGAAGGAGATTGTGAGAATATCTCTCAGGAGATGAGGTGGGAAGGCTTAGAAATGTTATTTTTCACAAACTTTTATTTCTGGGGAAAATACAAGTGTCTTTTGCTGGGGAGACAGAAAATAAATGAGAAAAGACATTTATGGAAGGTCTTAACGAGGATTCTATGCATAAAGAAGAAAACCCATTACTCACACTTAAGGAAATAAAAAACAAGAGATAGTCAAGAGTTCCTAAGCCATCTTCTAACTCTTGAAGAACAAGGTGGGTCGTGTGGGTCCTTCCACAGAAGAGAATTTTGTTATTTTAGTAAGTGAAGATCTTTGATAAAAGAATCAGATTTGTAAAATCTAAAAACAGAATGTAAAAACTCTCATTTTTCATTGGGAAAAAATGAACCTCACCTCAAAATCAGGAACTGGATGGGGACACAGCATTCACCATCCATGCAGGTCCAGAGCAGCCCCTCAGAACTGGCCTCACAAACCCAACAAAAAGTAAATAAAAATTGCACCACAGAGAAAAAAACCCAAAACTTTTACAAACAGCTTTATTGCCTCATTGTCTCAAGTGCAGAAAAAAATCTCAGAAAAAAACTTTGATCAGTGAGATTAAAATCCAGTGTGAACTGTGTTTGAGGGCACCCTGAGATGATCAGCCCAGCAGTTTTKCCTCATATCCAGTACCCCAAAATCAGTTTCTAACCCCAGTGTTCATCAAAACTTCTTCCTGAGTTGGGTGTTGCCACATGGGATCCCCAAAAGGGTTACAAAGGCTTATCCATTACACCTTCTTTCACTTCCTAAATATACATTTGTGCAACATTCCCCCTTAAACAAGAGCGAAGTCTCCTTAATAATTCAGCATTGTGAGAGTAATGAGTTCATTAAKAGGTGCTGCATGGATTAAGTGATGCAGAAGGGTTGGTGGTGTAGGACAAGAGTTAAAGAACCCATTGTATTGCTATAATTGGAGTTACAGGAGTTATGGCAGAGGAGCACCAAAAGGTAATTTCATTTTGGCTGAACCCTTCCTTATTTCCTCTGGCCACAAATTATCATATTTCCTCTCTGAAACAGACCTCTCTGTTCTCAWGCTCCTGTAAATTCCATGTCGTTACAGTAATCTCAAATCCTCACACAGGCCACTGAAATTCTCTTTTATTTTTGTTTACACGAGGTCATTTGTGAGCTGCAGACTGCTGAGAGTCTGATCTTGGCTTCAGCTCAGCTGATCAGTAGGCACAGAAAGGCTTTCAGATTAGAAAGACAAATAAATGTTTGAAACTGATTAAGCTGAAGAAAGGTTCAAGCGTGTAATGTTCCGGGGCTGATTGAGATACACAAAGTCAACAGCAAAGAGAAAATTATACAGAAATCTCTTGGTCTGAGATGTGAGATCCTGCTCTGAGGGGCTCTCCCAGGCTGGCAAAAAGGTGAATTTTAACTTACACAGTTTGTTTMAAGTSGCACAACTGTACAGAGCAAARGCAGGTGGGATAAATCTGCAGCCCRCSAGTGAGATGTGCTGTCTTTTGGGGTCCCTTCTTGTTATCCTGAATATATTCGGTACATGCTGAGTGTGACAGCTGGTCCTGAGACGAAAGAATAACTCATGCCATAGGAAGAATTCGCGTTTAATACGAGACAGATGCAGGTTTCAGCACTTAAACAGAGCTTCCAGGGAAGGTGCAAGGAGGATAACTGCATCTGCAGCTGCCTTTGGTGAAAATAAAGAGAGTGCAAACAGCACATGAGGATCGCTATCCAGCCTGGGAAATAGGTCAGAGTGATCTGTCTCCGTGGCCTGTGCTCCGTGATGGCTCTGCAGCGAGTGGAAGGTTTCCAAATACGTGACATATTGGCTTTTCTGCCTTTTAATGGATACTCCGTGTTCCATAATAATTGTGACATATGCGGCCGGCTCTCCTGCCGCCGTACTTTCCCCTTTGGGGGGAGGCAAAACTCCTCAGCCGCTTCCTCCTCTTTTTGGTGAGAGATCCCTTAACAGGCGCTACAATCATCCCGAAATGCCTTCAGTAAATCATCTCTGATTGCACACTTAAAGAGCTCTACTCTCTATCGGTCATTTAAATCATCTTCAAGGGTTTCATTGACGAAGACTTTGCGAAAGGAAGGAGGTAACAAGGAAGATCTATTGAATTTTGAGTCGCTGGATGTTACGGTGGGACTTAAATCAKATCCAGAGTTTAACGGGGAAAGGAAAACAGAGGAGTCAAGTGAGATAAAGGGCTGTTTATCCACAGGGGGACGTGACGTGTGTGAGAAGAGCAGCCGAACAAAGGGGTTAGCTGTTCGAAATGCCCCTTAAAGAAGATACAATTAGCGCTTAATCGCTGCTCTCCGCGGCTCAGAGCTCCCCCATCGCAGCTGATGAACGCGTTTACCGAGTCAGCCCGAGCTGTACCTTATCCTGGCCATCCCACAAGGYTGGCATTGCTAATGCTGTTCCCGAAGATCGCTCATCCCTGCGCARTCCCCGAGCATCCCCCGGTGCGAGCGGCGCTCCTCTCCGGAGCGAGGGTTTGGCTCCGTGAAGGTGGAGGAATCAGAGGATCAGATGTAATTTCTTCCTTCTAAGGAAATCCTGACAATTCATTTACAAATAAGTTGATACAAAAGCTAATGGATGCTAAATTARCCACAGGAGGGSTCGTGTTGCCTGAACCGCAGGAACWRGGTGAGAATTGCAAGGAAATAATCAATGGACAAAGAAAGTTGGTGCCCATGACGTTCAAGGAAGGTGCAAATGGCACTGGACAGCAAGTGCAGAGCAAATTATTTTATCAATGTGCAGCGCTGCACCGTGTGTTGGAGGGTGTTGCATGTTAGGGAGGAGCTGCAATGAGGAGTCAAACTCTCAAAGCTGTGCCTGGGCTGATAAATTAAATATTCCTAGTTTTCCTGTCGGACACTGGGGCTGGCAGGCTCATCTCCACACATCCAGCTCCCTTCTCCYGCAGTGCAGGCTGCTGCTTGCAGGAAGCTTGTTGAAATAGCTCTGATATATTCAATCATRAATCTTCCTTGGGAATGGTCTGGAAATGGGTTCATTACCCTGGGTCAAATTTGGGGATTGTGGCAAAAAATTCTGCTGGCAGACCTCTGCCACGAGTGTGCGGGGAGGAAGGAGAGGGCACAGAAATGACCCTGGGCAGGGCTGTGCTGGAGGGGTGGCTGGGACCTGGAAGCATCACATTTGGGACCACTGAGCCCTGATAAATTCCTGAGTCTCCAGGCTCAGGCACTCCCTGTCACTGTCAGGCACAGACTCGGTCCTGCCTCCAAAGCTGGCTCTGTGTTAAGTGCCATGTCCCAGCCTTGTGCATGCAGAATCCCTTTCTGGAGTAGGGTTTTTCCCTTTCCCTCGCCCAGATTAGTTTTTCCCTGTTCCCTGCACAGCACTGGGTGTTCCTGGGCACCAATCCTGCCTGGCAGTGTGCACGTTCCTGAGGGCCTGGCTGACCCAAATGTTGGCCTCATCCACTTGGAATTGTGCTGTCTTGGGCCAGTTTTGCTTTGCTCAGGCACTGAACACTTTCCTCTCGCTCTGCACGTACAAAACACACACATTCTGACACACAGATCCCCCTGTGCAGGCTGTGGGCTCTTCATCAGTCATGTGCTGACATTTCCATAGGATTCTCCTCAAACCCAGCTCAGCAGGGTGAGTATTTCTGTTTCCATGGGGTGTTTTCATTTGCCAGCACACAGGCTGGAGGTGCAGCAGCACAGGAGCACGCTCAGGTTCCCCACGTATGTCAGCTTGACACGAATTGATGCCCATCACACTTCATCAAACAAGTTTTACAACCCCCAGGAGCTGCTCATTCATCCCACAGCCCAATAACACCTGCAGCACCCAAGGTTCCTTGTAAGCAGTGAAATCCAATCCACAAAGCCTTCATAGTAGTGATGAGCAGAAAATCACAGGAGAAGGCATTGGAGAAATAGGAATTCAGCTAAAGCAACAGTACCTTGACAACACTTGGCACTGCAAACATCACTTAACTTGACAAACAACCAGTAATAGCTGCAGTGAAAATAAAGGGTTAGGCAGGTAGAGAGATAAAGTATGAAGAACATGCTGAGCAAATAACAGCCTTTGGAGAATCAACATTAGCATAATTACTAAACATAGGTAATTGCTGGAATAGCATTTGCTGGCAGCGWTTCTGGTTCTAAATGCAACGCTTTCGCTGTTCCCTACGTAATCTTCTGCTAGGACTGGAAAGTGTGCTCRCCCTGCTTCGAGCTGAGAGGGAGCTGCTGTGGAAATTGGCTCCGTCTGAGAGCTGAGGGCATGGAGGGGAGGAACAAAAGCACTTAACACCTCGGAGTCCAACCATCCTYCCAAACGAGCTTGTCATACTCGGGGCTACGTGCCTCGTTAGATGTTTTACCACCAGCTCAGCCTTTGTCCCGGGCGCCCCGCTCGATACTTGATAAGATTGGACATTCTCAAATCGATTCCTATTGATTTCTCGCTGCTGAARAAGGATAAGCATGTGACAGGCACGRGGAGTGTTTAGCACAGCAGAGCGAGCCATTCCAGCATGAGAAAACAACTTGCTTGATAAAAATTATAAGCAAAACCTCCCCCCACGAGCAGACACAAAAGCAATAGCATGAATAACCAAACACCCTGGCTACAATCAAAGGGCATTATCTGGTTCTGCTTAGAAAAGCATTTGGACACAGCTTTGCTGGAAGGGAAGGAGGAAATAAAAAAAAAAAAAAAAAAAAAAAAAAAGAGAAAGGAAAAGAAACAAAACACCCCAGCAACAGATGAGGTTACATCTGTGAAGGTTATAGGGCTGATCTGCAATTATTTATGAACACTGTATGTGACCTGGGTACTGAGATGGTGCTTTCTGCAGCTCTCACTGGGTGCTGCTTCCCTGGGCAGTGAGGGAGCTGTCAGAAGCGCTGGCTGGACTCTACCTAAGTAAATTACCTAAAAATGCCATGGGGAGGGGAAAAATTACATGTGCACAATGAGWTGGGAAGATTCCTCTGGAGAACAAGAAGTACAAAAGAGACTCAGCCTGGGTTTTTTGAAAAGAAGCAAAAAAAAAGCCATCTGAAAGTAACTGCAGGGGGCAAAAACAGCTCAGAAAGGACAGAACACCACGGAGAAAACCCACACAGAGAGGASTGCAGTGGGCAGACCTTCCAAACCATCAACATGGTGGCAACATACTGAAAACCTCTTATTGTATTATAAAATTGCAGTGTTCTTGTGAGGTCAGCAGTTGATATTCACCCCTGGACCCCTGCCCAGGGCTCCCTTGTGAAAGGAATGAGCAGGGAGTGTCTTTACAAACAAACTCTGACTCTGGGGTGAGATAAGGCTGATACTGGGAGATAGAAAGAAACAATGGGAAAGATTTCCATAGGAATTCCACTGATTGACTGACCCCAGACTGTATTTATAGACTACAAGAACAGAGACACAGAGATGGATATTGAAAGGGGGCAATGTATGATAGAAGGGGGGGTTTCATCAGGCATTTTGGGGAGCCTGTACCTCTCAGGCACCTCAGCAATGGGGAAAGAGAGAGAACTGCGGCCGGGAAATTGGGATAAAAGAGGCTGTGTCCTCTATGAATTTGAGAGACCCCATGGGAAATGCCCATGACCTCTCCCTTTATTCATGAATAAAGTTGTGGGACTCCTCTGTCTCCTTTTTGGACATAAACCTCTGGTGACTGGATTAATTTTCCTAACACTTGCCAACCATCTCAGCTGCGAGAATGCAGGGAAGTGGATCTGGATCATGGGATCCCAAAGCCTGCAGGAATAGGATGAGCTCTCCTTTTGGGARGCAGCCCCACAGCTCTCAGAACTCTGTCCCTTTGGCTCCTGGGGAGCCTCTGAGGGTGTCAACAGCACCAAGGGTCTCCTGGAGCACAAACTGAACCCTCCTCAGGGTTGTCTCAAACCTGGAAAGTTTGCACTTGCATGTGCTTTCCTCACTCAAGGAAAAGCAGGACTCAAAGCAGGAAACAAGAGGCTGTTCGGTGATCCTCTCATAAAGAAAGAGAGAAAAATGGCAGAACCTACAAAAATAAACCAGAAAAGCCTTCTGCTGCCCAGCCCTTTGGTGGCATTCAGACAGATGCCTCTTTAGGCAAGAAGATCAGTGTTTCGTTGTCATTCATTACGGATTTACCGGTTTTGTATTGATTTTGTTGTGGCCTCCTATGTACTTTAATTGCTGCAATAGAAAAACAAGTTGCTATACATGACATTTCCTTTCTGGGAAGCTGGCAACAGAATTGCATGAACCACTGGTAGATTCACTGATTTCCCTTGTGAGCCAGTAATAAAATGACGACTGAAACAGCTTGTCCTTCTTTCTGTTCCAAAACAGCTTTTTCTATNTTTTTTTTTTTTTTTTTTTGAGAACTCTCTGTAACTGCGGATTTAAAAACAGAAATCTTCCTAATTGCTGGATAATCTGGTAGACTTTGCTGTGGTGTTTCACAGTTATTAACTCTGAGGGGTTATTGATTTATTCTGAGGGACAGGCAGCTTGGCTGGAGCTGCTGCTCAGGCTGCAGGTGAGGTGCACCCAGAGGTGGCCGAGGCAATTGGAATAATTGATAAAGAAGTTTCTGGAGCTCTCATTGTTCAATCAACACCCAGTGCAGCTTTCAGGAGTGTGGGTTGAACAAGAGCTGCTGCCTTCCTCTGGGAYATGAGCCACCAGCTCCTACTCTCACCTGCAGCAGCTGCAAACCCATCTGGTGTGGGGCAGAAAAATGTCACAGTGTGCTTGCAGGCTGAGGAGCAGCTAAGTGATCAAATTACCTCACCTCATCTTTTTATTCTCCTTAGACTGGTGTGGGTCCCACTGCAGGAATTAATGTGGCAGGAAAAGAAGTACCAAATTCTCCCCTCTTGCAGCTCAGTGTGTGCATATTTAGATCTCATAATGAGAGGTGCTACAAGAAAACACAGATAGATGAGGGCCTGTGAGGTGATCCATTAAAATAATTCTGTGTGTCCATAAATAAATTAAATTCTGCAACAACCCCAGGAGGTGAGTCAGTATTACAGGTGTTTTTGAGGTGGATAAAGTAGATTTCTGGAGATGCAGATGGTGATGAATTGTCTAAGCAGCATGTMAGAAGTAGAGCCTGGGAAATCCCTGCTGGGATTTTAGAAGTGTCAAGGAAGGAAGGGGTATTTGTTAGACTCGGTCATTTAGATAAGAAAAAATGTATGCAATTAAGCAAATTAAAATGAGATCTGACAGCTCTGGAGGTGCTTCAGGAGGCTTGGAGCAGCCAAGGTGGCCCTGCCCATGGCAGTGGGTTGGAAKGARATGGTCTTTAGGGTTTCTTCCAAACCACTGTGTGATTCCAGGGTTTGTACCTGACAAAACAAGGTCTGCTTCCTAAAAAGTGTGATTGACAGAAGTGACAAAACATGCTCAGGTGGGCTGARGGAMAAACAAAACAAAACAATTTTCTTTWCCTTCTGCTGGTGCTGCTTCAGATCTGAGCTGCTGGGAAGCTSCTCAAGGAGTATTTTCAAGCTGCWCTGCATGGCCATTTCAGCAGAGCCCAGCTGGTTAATGAGAGCAAATCTGAGCTGGTAACAGCTCCTGAAATAGAACCCATCTCGCCAGGAGAAGAAAGTCTAAGAACAGAAAAGTCTGGGTGTATTTTTTCCCAWCATTGCCTATGTACTTTTCGGAGCCGTGTAAACAAAGCCAACTTGTTGATGAGAAATATGTCAATCAAAGAGCTGCTGAATGTTCTGGAGACAGTTACCACTCGATGTTTTGACTAAATGTCTGAGAGCTCGTGCTCCTGGGAAATTTCCCAATAGATCTGAAGATAAACACACAAGCTCTTGGCATCACTCCTGCCTGGATCAGAATCAGAGAACTGATAATTATTTACACTTAGCCTGTGCACCTTGTAAAACTCGTGGTGTGTCCTTTAGAAGGTGGCGCTGGAGCACTTCGCTGCCGTGTTTATTGAGGACAAAGTCCCGGTGAATATTTAAATCCTGCCAGACTGCTTGTCTACATTTCAAATCATGTCAGAATAAAAATATTACTGGCTGTGTCACATCCATCTCTAGTCATTTTGGTCACAGCTGAAAGACAGAGGTAGCAGAAAATCAGATGAACGAACCTGTTCTGGAAAGCTCTGTGCTGGGAGGTAACATCACAGGCACTTGGGGAGGCAGCCAGGAGAAA
Organism: Malurus melanocephalus; assembly: GCF_030028575.1. Classification (NCBI taxonomy): domain Eukaryota; kingdom Metazoa; phylum Chordata; class Aves; order Passeriformes; family Maluridae; genus Malurus; species Malurus melanocephalus. The sequence goes on from NW_026623707.1 coordinate 332,122, forward strand.
TTTGGTATTCAAAGCAACTTTCATAAGTTTTCATTTAAGTCAAGTGTTTAATGATCCCCTGCTGCTACRGTTGTGCTGCTGAATGATCCTTCTTTGGGCAGAACTCTGCTAAATCCTCGGGTCTGTGCCTGAGGGAGGCGAGATGAATTACTGGGAGCTGGTCTCGAGCAGCGAGCACTAGAGATTCACAAGCAGGCATGGCAGAAGCACCAAAGCAGTGAGCAGCACGTCCCAGCTGGTGGTCCTGCTGCTTGGTTTGCTGCACAGCACTCTGAAAATGGGCTCAGTTCACTGAGATCCTGCTCTTCTCCCCAGGAAAAGTTCTCTTGTGCAGTGACATCCTGGGATGGGTGCTTGAGCAAGGACGTGGGGCACTGGAGGGCAATACAGGACAACGTCTGAAAAAAAAGGCACCCCTGTAATCTCACCAGCAGATAATAATTTTTTCCTTCTTATTTTCCTTTTCATAGGCAGTGTGTTCTGTGCAGAAATCTTGAGGAATGGCTTGAACCCACAAGACRAATCAAAAGCAGAGAATTTTAATCCAAAAGCTCAAATTTTTGCCTCTGCCAGCAGCGACCTTTCTGATTTGTTTACCAGGAGCACGCACAGGAGTGATTCTTTCTGTTGTTCTGGTGACAAGAATAACAGTGCCTAAGTGGTTTTGTTCCCCACCTACAGTGCAGATCTCTCATTTTCATTTTACCTGTTCCAGCCAGCCTCTCCTGTGTAGCACCCACCTGACTGGCAGAAACACAAGCCCACACAGCCCACTGAGTAGTAAACATAGCTGTGAAATGTCACAGCAGTCACCAGAATCTCACAGATCAGCACGAGGAATAAATAATCGTGAACAAATGGTTCGCCCATGAGGATTAACCAGCCTCCATCAGTGGGAGTAAATGACTGCCTGACTTCATTCCTGGAGCCTGTGGAGTTTTGTAATTCTTTGTCTCAGCCACGAGCTTGCTCAAGCTCGGCATCTTTTATCTCAGTTAAGCCAACAAAATTCAGTCTGGTTCAGAGTGAGCTCTTGCAGGTCTGCAGTGMATTAGCACAAATATCATTGCACAGCTCTGCAGAGGATCAGCATTTCCTCTGAGCTRCAAAACCATTCTGTCCCCCCGAGCAGCCAGGAGATGGTCAGTGTAGTGTGGGGAAAATGATTCTGGCATTATTTACATCCCATAATCTCATCYYTGCTCTGCTCTGTGTGTGTCCATGWACAGGTACTTCCCTCTAAATRAGGGTTTAAATGTCTGTAAACCACGGGCCACCAGCCATGCATGAGCCCAGCTCCAGATCCCTGCAGGAGGAACTTTCCTGGCAGCTTGGCTGAAGGATTGGGGTCCCATTTTTGTAAATGTATACCTTAAGGAATCACTTTATAATTTCCTACAAACACCCCTCAATGTGTAGGTTTTCTCATGACCCATCAGCAAATTTAAGGCCTTGCCAAAATGGATTAAATGCATAACCTGAGCAATGCTGGGCACAGCCTTCACTTTGGTCATGAGCACACACATTTATAGCACAAAAATCCCAGCTCTCAAGCCYTGGGAGCTCACAGGAGCCCTGAATGACTTTGGTATCCACAGCACCAAATATGAAAATGTCCAGAAATTGCTTTCCTAGGACAGAAAGCTGTTGCTGGCCTTGACATCTCCTGGAGGTTCATCATCTGCACCACCAACACTGGGGTAGGTGCTTTCCTTGCTAAAGAAAGGTTCTACCACCCCTCTCAGGAGCCCACCTCCAAAATCTGGAACCCAGCTCCAAAATTCAAAATAATCAGTGATTTCTCTCCTCAAGAAGGTGCCAGAACAGAAAGCTGCTCCTGGCCTTTTCCTCCCTGGCACCCACCCAACTTCCAGGGAGTTGGGGGACAACAGCAGACCCTATTCCTGCACTCCAGCTCTGACAACCACAGCAGAAATTGCTCCTTCTCATAATTTCCTTCCATCCCTGCCTGGAAATTTAAACAGAAGGAGGGGGATCCCTGCACAGGCTCAGCTCAGGCTCAGCTAACACCTTACATAGACTGTCAGGGGCACTTCTCTTCTTCCATGGCTTTGCCTGGYTCTTGTTCATCCCTGGAACACAGAGATGCTCCATCTGGCCCCGTTATATCCACAATACTTGTTTTGGATCTTATTCYTCCTTTTCATCTTGAATAATCAATATAGGCCTGAGATRCCCAGAGACCACYTGTATTCCCATTCTTACAAAGGAAWTTRTATGAACTGGARCAGGAGGARGATTATAAGAGGATTSRTGCCTTCTGCATTTTTCCAGAGCTGCATTTTACCCAGGCAATGTGTGGGACCATTCTGGAGCTGAAAATAGTGTGTATTCACTGATCTTTAGAAGTTTCCACAAAGAACCTCGCAAAGAGCAGAGCTATCCTGGCTGGATGCTGTGTGTTTGTACTGCTCTGGGTAACTGTTCATTTACACTGGTGTTATGRGAACAGTTAATAACAATAATTTGTTTGCATAAAAACTCTTCCCTGTGCCTAGATCCAAATACACGAGTTTCATAACACATAAAAACTAAACAACTCCAGAACAAACAAGCACAAATGATAATTAAGTTTCAAGTCTTCCAGCATWCCCCAAGCCACTCCTGGGACTTGCCAGCCTTGTCAATATTTTCACATGTTCAGCAGCTCTTGAAAGTAAACAAATGGCCACCGGTGGGTAAGCACTTCTGTGTTTGTTTTGCAGAATTAGCTGCTCAGGTAGRCTGCATGTGTGTGACAGGCTGAATACATTCACTTCAGAGGCTCCAAAACCCAGCTCAGGCATGTGGAAACACTGAAATCTCAAACGTGTTTGTCTCAAACCTGAGCTCAGATTACAGGAGGTGCATTCTCCACCAAGTAACCAGCAAAGCACCAACACAGGGCAGATGGGAACCCAAGAACTCCGACATTTCAGTCTCCCTGCTTTCCACTGACCTTTAACAATCTTTCCTGCTACTATTTCCTGTGGCAGATCATGGGAATTTCAGAACACGTGCTGAAGAAATCAAGTTCAGTTGGTGCAGATTCAGCTTGACAGAATCCCTTATAAATCCCTGAGAAGGAATATTCCGAGCTCTGAGCGGTGCCATTGTCCTACGGTTTTTCAGATTAAAACTCTACATGATCGGTGGCTGCTCATTTTTCAGAGCCCAAAGCCAGTGAGAGAAAAATCCACATCAAATTACTTATACTGGGAAGAAGAGTCCCTGATCAAACCACAGCTCAGTAGAGGCAGTGAAGTTATAAGAAGCTACTGATGATGGTTTGATGTGGACAAACAAGATGTTTCTGACAGTCAGGTGCACCTGGTGATTTGGGGTGGAATAACCAGTGAGGCTGACTCGAGTTACAGCCCCAGAGCAGCAATCCAGCTCACACACCCCTGGGTAAATCAGGCCTTATCCCCACGGATGAGGAGGCTCCAGAGAATGTTGAGGCAGCCAGGTTATTCCCAGCCAGGTTATTCCCAGCCAGGTTATTCCCAGCCCTTCCTGCAGAGCCAATGCTCAGCACGAGGCAGTCCCTCACCCTCCTGCAGGTGACTCCTTCTCCCATCCAAACTTTGGGAAAAGGCTGCAATGCTGCACCTGGGTGAGGAATTGCCATTCTGCCTGCTCAAATCATAGAGTCACGGACTATCCTGAGCTGGGGGAGCACAGGGATCACCCAGCCCARCCCCAGCCCTGCCCAGACCCCCCAACAGCCCCACCCTGAGCATCCCTGGCAGCGCTGTCCAAACGCTCCTGGAGCTCTGGGGCTGTGCCCATTCCCTGGGGAGCCTGGGCAGTGCCCCACCACTCTCTGATGCAAACACTGCTGTTTGGAATAACTAATTCAGTCAAGTCCTCTTAATTCTCCTTCTTCCCTATTTTTATAACAGACTGGAACAGGTTCTCCATCTCCCCTGGGTCTCCGTGCCCCTTCTGGCCTGGATTGTTCTCGATTGTCATAAAACAACTGATGATGTATCCCTGCTATAAAAGCTGACCTCGTGTTAAATCTCAGTGTCCTGCTCCAAGGTACCAGAAATCTTTTACCTGGACAAAATCCATATATTTTTTTGTTCAGAAATAGCCACAGAAGCAAGATGCAGGGTTTTGGTTTATAGGCTGGTGTAATTCTGGGTCACTGGAAAGAGCTATAAATGTACAAGCACCAGGCAATTATAATAATAAACAGAACTATTTCAGGCACATCACCACTCACAAAAGTCAGTGTTTGGCCTTCTGTAAATATACTGATCCATACTCAATTATTAAAAGCAGCAATGAGCTGTGTWTGYATGCACARTGTATAACTATGCAGCCCCCCATTACCACATATAAGCACATTTTCTTAATTGCCACGTGAAACTGTTGCCTCCTAAAATTCTGTGGGTGGTGGGAAGCCAAATATTGAAGATTAATACAGTTTTAAACTAGTAAATGACTTCTTGTGTAGCTTAGTTCATCTTTCTGTGGCTGTAATAATGGCGTATCTTGGTGCTGTGTTGAATATTGCATTACATTGTGCTACTTTCCATTGTGCTGAATTATGTTTTAGCATTTTCCCACAACGTTAAGATGACAGAGATCAATTACAAACCTATTAAACGTCAATTAACATCTTTGCAATCTGAATCCCAAATGAACTTGTTAAAGCTACCTTGTTCTATGTCACTTACACGTATAAATGCTGGTTAAATGTTTAATGAATGCACGAGGAGGTAATTACCTGTTTACTGTTTGTGTAGCAGCAAGCTAATCCCATCATGGTTAGTTATGGCCACTGGAAAATTAACACTGAATTTGCAGAACCAAGTGGCTAAAACGGGCTCTGAAATGCATCATTCATTAATCAGGTGCATTTCTATGTGTTGCCTAAATATAGATTTGGGGAATCTCATTTTCAGCACTTCAGCAGGAGTATTTTGTCCTGTTAAGCTATGAAGTTATTTTTAGTGTGGTCTGGTCAACACTGGTGCTCCTTACTGTAGAGTTTAAGTGTTGTGCAGYATCTACAAAGCCTTGAGCTTTCCTGGAAAGGGTCGTCATCACATAAAAAATTCATTCTTTTTAACAATAACTTAGGTTAAAATGTAGTCAGTACAACAAGGTTAACACCTCCACTCATASGAAAATGCAGTCATTGCCCTTGGGATAAGAACTCTCCCCTTGCAGAATATTAAAAATAGAATTTTTATTTATTACAAGTAGGCAAGACTTTGCTTTGGCRTCTCAGCTGACAAATGGCACCTTCAGGAGCACAGCAGAGATCACAGTGCTGCCTCACTGATCAATCTGTGCCTGCCTTTGCCGGTGACCTGCTCTCTTTGCCTGCTCCCTGCAGAGCTCAGGAGTGGCTCTGGTGGCCACAGAGTCTCAGAGGGGCTGAGGTGGCTGCAGGTGGGACGAGGAGCAGTGCCTGTGTCCCAAGGAAAAGGCACCTCTGTGTTTGCCTCACAGTTAGAGAAAACACCTTTGTCTCCCATGGGTGTTGTTACACCCTTCCCTTCCCTCCCAGGTAATTATTTGTGTGGCAGGGAGATATAAAAAAGTGATGCTGAGGAGCCAAGCCACCCCAGCGAGGGGACTCCTGCAAGAACAGAGCTGGGAGTCACAAACTGGAGAATTCTTCTGCATCACTCTCCTGGCTGGGGAAGCATGGCCTTCCCAAAGCTAAATGAGGATGAAAATGGGRCACCAAGCCTTGCAGATGGCAGCAGTGGGCAGAAAATGTGTCAGATGGGGCAGATGGAGAGCTGGAGAGGAGTAAACACTCAGGATCCTCAGGCAATGCAGGATCCATGGACAGCCCAGTCCATGGCCAGCTCCTGGGGGAGCAGAATACACCCTGCTCCCCCTCACTGCACCCTGCAGCCTTCCTTCTGCTCTTCCTGGCAAATTCAACATCCTTTGTGCTGGGAGAATTTTCTYTTTGTCATTAGAAAACACAGTTCTGTGCCACACTGGCAAAAGGGACAGAAAAACCTCAAGAGGATCAGAGAAAAAGATCCCACACAGGGCTGCATGTGGCCACCAGCCTGAAACACGGGCCAGGAGGAGTGGAATCCCCAGGGATCAGGAGTTTGGAGTTGGCTGGATGCAGCATGGTGATAATTTGGAAAATTTGGATAATTTGGGAAATTTGGGAAATTTGGGAAATTTGGATGATTTGGAAATAAAACTGCACGAAGCCCACAGCCTGACACGCTGGACAGGGGTAAAAGGGAACAACAGGCTCAGAGGTGCTTTTGCTCCTGAAAGCTGTGGCTCAGGAAAGGATTTGTTTGTGTGGATGGCAGAATTTCCATCAGGGAAAACAGCATTCAGAGTTCTGCTCAGAAATGGGGCTCTGCTGAGCAGATCTTGCTCTTCCAGAGCTGTGTTTGCTGGAGTCACTCTGGTGGGTCTAATGGCAGCAGATGCTTCAGTACAACTCCCAAAGAAAAAACTGGATGTTTTGGTTTTCCCCCTCAAGAAAAAGTCACAAAGGGGCTTTTTTTTGTTCAGTTGGTTTAGGAATGTGATTTGGTAATTCAATTGCTCGCCTGATAAATGTCTGCCCTCTGATCCCAGCTACAGGAGATGGAATAAAATGTAACTGGATTTGACAGCCAAAATTAATCTGCTGTGTTTGAGCATGGCAAAACAGCCCGGGGAGAAAAACATTAGAGCAAATTATCCTTCCTTATCTGCCTATGCTAACAGTGCCAGGTCAGCTGGGAGCAGGGAACGAGYCTTTGAAAGGACAGCACCCACCCAGCTCCAGCAGCAGCACTGCCCTGCCCAGAGCCAGGGCTGGGGAAGCTGCTGGGGTGTCCCAGGGGATCTGCTTTCCCTTTCTGGGGTCCTCCTGAGCAGTTTGTGAGTCTGGGGCAAGGGATTGTTTCCCACCCTGGACCTTGTTCTGGCTGCTCAGCCCTGTGGGACTGCACTGTGCGCTCTGTGCCAGGGCAGTGGGCACAAACAGCAGGGCCACGGGCAGGGAAAGGCTCTCCCATRGATTTAACAACATTGTTCAGTGTTTTTGGAGCCCTCTCACACTGCAAATGTACCCTCTGCAGATGCCCACACACCTCAGCAACTGCACACCTCAGCACAGTTGTTGGGTTTTTTTAATTTGCCAATGCAAAATATGTTTATTCCGCTATTACTTTTTGGGTCAATTCAGTTCTTAGAGTTTTTCAGAGCATCACCAAACAGACCCATAAATTAGTGTTTTTATTTCAAAATCACTCCAGTTTGCTGTGAACTGAGCCCAATTTAGGAGCAGTGGAGAGCCATGAATCACTCTGGACCATCCCATGCTGAGCCTGTAGCCAATTGTTCCTGTCTGCCTTCCTGCTCCTTTGGAGGCTTCATGTTTTAGGGATGGGTGAACTCATCCAGAAGACATTCCAGCTCATCACTTTGCCCAGGAGTGACCCAGCTCAGCACCACCACACTGGGCTCTTGCAACTTGGGCATCYTTATCATGGTGAGGTTTTAAAAGGGGTCTGGATGCCCCTAAAATTTGTCTGTCCAACAGCCAGAGCAGGGTAGGTGAAGGAAAAACCCTGCTATCCTCCCTGGAAGATGTATTTACTAAATTCACATCCTGCCACAGGGACTTTTCTATCAGTGTGGAGACTCTGATGCATCTTCAAAGTGATGGAGAAAYGAGATGGAAGTAATTTTTTTCTTTCCCCTGTGTTTTCACCACCTGAATTGTAACTATCTAACCTGAGCAGATGTTCTCCACGTCAAAGCCTGCCTGCTCCTTCCCTGGAACATCCATCACACCGTGGGTCAGCTCGCCCTTGATTTGTAGGAGATGCTCGCCCAGTTTGCCTCCCCTTTAATCATTCCTCTGACAACAAGCCACAGAGATGAAAAGCTGGGGGGATCTAAGTAATCCATTTCTAAGTGTAAAAAGCCTTAAAAAAGTGAGGGGGAGAGTGGAGGAGAGCGAGTGTGTCTGCTGAGCAAACAGACTGATTACGTCAAGGGACAGGAAGAGCGGCTCCTGGAAATCAATAGGGATGAGGCTTTGAAAAGGTTGACTGACTGCACTGGATTAGAGATCGATTTTTGTCATTYTCACAGCCAGTGCCACGCTCCCCACCCGCTGAGGCCATTAAGCTTTGAGGTCTTAAACCTCTAATCCTCACTAATAACAACAAGGCAATGCCAGGAGAGCTCAGGATCTGATGGGATGTCCAGCAGCTGGCTGGACCAGCACCCAGAGACACAAAATGGGAACAAAACACCCAGAAGGATCCAGATCACACTCAGAGGTCAACTGCAAATCAGTGTTTATTGGCAAGAATTTCCAACTGGTTTCCAGTTAACAGCAGCAGCATGGGACATGTTGTTTTTGCAGGATCCCTCTGAGCATTGATTTTGTTAAAATAACTGAGGAAAAGAATTTTGTTTGTTTTCAGTATCACTTTGGCAGGGATGTGCARCACTGTGGGTTCCATCAACTCAAGGTCTGCAGGTACATTCAAGCACCTCAACTTTGTACTTCAGCAYACTCAGCTGGAAAGAAACTGTGAGTTTATTTTAAGGTAAGGCTGTAAAAAAAAAGGGATTTTGGAAGGAACCAAATCCTGGCCATGCATCCTGAATGGAGACAAAACACAGGAGAGAATTAATGGCAATGCTCTTCTGAGGTGGATGGGAAGCTGGCTGAGGGGTGGCTAAAGAAATGGATATAAAATAATCTGGYTTGGAGGGAGTGCTGCCAGCTCTGGGGAGCTAAGTCTGCTTCTTCCTAAACCAAATCTTTTTTTTTTTTTAACAAAAAATAGTTTGCCAGGTCTGTAAAAAAGCTGACCAATCCCAGCCCAATTTCTAGGAAGCCTTCAGGTACCAGCACTTGTGTGAACATTCTCATGAATTTGACTTAACAAATCCCTTTCATTCAACTGCTCTACATCTCACTGGAAAAGCTTATTTGCAAACTCTGGAGGATGAAGAAGTGTTCAATCCCACAAGGGAAGTCACCCACATGGCTCAGCTTTGCTCCCTTGGCTCTGGAGGTGGTGAGCACCTCACTGGGGGCACCCAGCCCCTTCTGCCACCACTGCTGGGGCTCCTGTCCCTCTCCAGGGCTRCTGGCACCCAGTGCAGCTGGGGCTGAGGGCCAGAGCGTGCCCAGAAGGAGAGAAAAACCCTTGGAGATGTGCCATGTGTCCCTTGGTCCTTCACATGGCCACTCTCAGCAGCACCCCCTCCTTTGCTGCAGCCCCTCAGAGCCCTCGTGGTGAAGAGCTGACCCCGCTGGCCACCGCACCTGCTGTCCTGAAAGGACAGTCCCCTATGCCCAGGAACCCCTCGGGTTCATTTATCTGAGAAACAGGAACATCTGGAGGAAGCCAGAGCTGCTGCAGAGCTGGTGTGCGGTGACAATTCAGGATGTGGTGACAGCCCCAGGGTGTGGTGACAATTCAGGGTGTGGTGACAGCCCCAGGGAACAGTGACAGTCCCGGGTGCGGTGACAATTCAGGATGTGGTGACAGCCCCAGGGGTGCGGTGACAGTTCAAGGTGCGGTGACAGCCCCGGGGTGCAGTGACAGCCGTGTCCCCAAAGTTCCCGGGTGCAGCTGTGGGACCGAACAGCCTCTGGGCGCTGCTGGGGCAGCTCTTCCAGCAGATTTTCTTCCTGTTTTATAAAAGTTTAGCAGAGTGAGAGCGCAACTTCTCCAGGAATCCCAGTCTAAACGCTGCCGGTTTTATTTTGCTGAGATTTGGTGTTTATTAAAGCCCTTTGTGGTTCTGAAAACGAAAGGATTACTTTTAATACACAAAACTGCCACAAATTTCATCCCTTTGGAAGCCGGCAATCCCTGCTGCCCACCCAAACAGGCAGCACACAGAGCTCAGGGCTGTGCAGGAGCAGACAGAGTTTCTCTCTCCATTCACCATCCCATCACTGAGCTCTCCCCATCCTTCCCTTCGGCACCTGGCCAGCTGGCGAAACACAGCCAAATTGAAATGTTCCCTCACATTTATTTTCAGAGCATTCTTTCATTTTTAAGARGTGATACAAAGCTTCAGCCTGCACCTCCTGAAGTTTTCCACAAACGCAGGAAAGGCGAAAGTGCTGAACAAAGCAATAGTGACAAATGGAAACAACTCAATTGTTTCACTTACTTCAGTGCACCGAAAGTACCTGCCCTGGAATCGATGAACCTGCTCAGAGCCAATACTGGAATAAATGATGAAAAGCTCTTTAAGGTGAAAGTTTTCAAGGCTACTGAAGGGAAAATAACCCTGTTTGTAGTGTGCTTTTATTTTTACTTCTTACATTAACTAATGTTTGTTTTAATCACAAAGATGAGCAGTCGAAAAATCAGCACAGTACATAGGAGGAAAACTGAGGTGGTCCCTCTTWTAAATATTTTAACTTGTAAATAATATAACTCTTGTTCTTAAGAGTGGCTGGAGAAGATTACACATAGCTACAAATGTTATATAGCAAAACTTCGTTAAATCTGAAGCAAACAGGAGTTGTAGTTTGTTTGGTTTTTTTTAAAATTGCTTAGACAATTAAAAGAAAATTTTCATTCCACTCAAAATTATTTTTGTCAAAGCTGAAGACAATCATTTAATTTCTCAGCTCTCATCAATATCATCCCCCTGAGGCTGAAGTAAAATGTTTCAAAGGAAGCATTTGAAGGGATTATTTCTTTACAGCTGCTGGGAAGGGTCTGGATGGGGAAGAGATAAAGAGGCACAACCTCTGATCAAATCAAGTTAAATAATTTGGGGAAGAGCCATAGGTAGTGCAAATCAATTTAACCCCAGAGCCTTTTTTTATTGGGAAAAAAAAATTTAAAGGAAAAAAAAAAATGGTGGGGGGAAAGAAAGGAGGGTCCTGTGCTCCCTCCCTGCTCTGGAGGTGACTGGCTGAGACCTGGATTTGGGTTCTGCTGCCTCAGTTTACCTCCAATGTACTGTGCTGATTTGTTGTCTACCTGTATGATTAAAAAAAACAATAATGGAGGGAAAYATTTATTCCAGCTACAGAGAACAGACAGCAGCATCTCTGTCCTTTGCAGAGCACACCTGAGTCTGGGCCACAACCTGCTCAGCACAGACCCCTGATGATGTGCACAGGATCAAAACCTGCAGGGCTTTACCAGAATCAGGATTTTCCATATTTATCCAGAAGCTGCCAGATGTCTTTGTCCCCGTGGAGGGGCTCTTGGTCACCTGGCTGCTTGCCCTGCCACCCCCAAAGCAGGAGGAAGGTGCAGCCTGGCATTGGTTTCACAAGAGGCAGAACACTTCTATTTTTCGGTTTATCTCTTTCCAGACAGTTGGCTCAGTTTAATGGACTGTCTTTCAGCCTGTGCATAATTCTTCTCCAAATTAAATTCTCTTAGAAGCCCAGCATAATACAGACCGTGTTGTCAGCTCATTACTTTTACATCCTTTCTTGTTCTGTTTATGTGAGCAGAGGTTTAATTAACTATAATCTACTGCGTAGGCAAGAGGGGAAAGAACCCACTCTACTCCAAGGTATGTATTYATACTCCATTATATTTTTGAACATTTTTGGCGGTGGGGGGAGTTAACCTTTTTGTGTGTAAGCAAGGCAGGTTGTTTTATGATTCTGTGCAAATGCTTGGGGCAGTCTAAAGCTGCCCTGCTCATCTGTCACCCTCATCAGCCGCTTCCTCTGCAGTGGACAGGGTTTAAATGTAAAATACAGAGCAGAGCCTTTGCTGTCTGCAGCCTCAGCCTGTGGCAGCTCACAGTGGGGCATGGCAGGGCAGACACAGCCCCTGCTGAGCCCCAGATTGACCAGGGGCCAYCTCCAGGGGACAAAGTGCTGCTGCCTCCTCCAGAGGGACACGGGCTCAGTGGAGGCACCAAGGACCAGCTTCCATCCCTCTGAGCATCCAGAGACAGCTCAARAGCCCAGCTTTGCTCCACATGCCCTGCCTGGGATGGACTCTGTGTCTGTGAGGTCATTTGTCCATTTTTATGGCAAACCCCCCACAATTTCCAGGTAGTAGGTTGAGGTTTGTGGAGGAATTGCTCAGATCTCTCAAACCACGGGTTAAAAAGCTGTGAAAGTTTCCCCAGTGACAAGTTTATAAAACAGATGCTCTCCTGCAGAATATTTATAAAATGATCTATTTCATCCACAAATTAGGCTTGTACCTGAGAGCCTCGAGTGCCCAAACAATCCCACACTTAGGGGATTCAGCAGAAGGTGCTGATTTTTGCACAAATGCAAGGATTAGGTGTCAGATTAAAGTGGGATTAGACAGTGGCTGACACTTGTTACATGAGCTAAATTTAGATCTCACCAGGCAGATTCCAATTCCCTCAGAAATTCACAGTTTCTCTTCAGAAGATAGCAGGAAGCTAAATTAGCATTGCTTATTATTAGTTCCAAAGATCAAATTAAGTAATTACACTAAATTTAGAGCATTTGTTCCTGTACATCTCTTACCATTGTGCAGTGCTATTCCTTTTTCATACACAAACAAGGGCTGGGAGTTTAAAGGTTCAGTTGGCTATTCCTCTGTATCAGAGGTACAAAGGAGAGCTATTTCTCATCCCAGCACCAAAGGGACGCTCCTTTTGGCAGAGGTGACCCTTTTCCATCCACAGCAGCTCCAGCAGGGCTGGTGTCCTCCCGAGACAGCTGAAAAAACCCCTCCTGAATGAGTTTTAACTGAAGCCATCTGATTTAAACTTAAAGCTGTGACACGGGTTTGAGGGTGTTTGTTGTATTGGTTAAATGACAATCAGATTATTCCACTAAGATCACAGCAACTTTACAAATTATTTCTTGCAGTTGGGAGTGTCAAAGCACTGGAGACATTGCTCAAAATAATTTTAACATTCATTCTCAGCCCATCTCACAGTTTTGCTGCCTTATACACTAATAACAATTAGCTGGTGGTGTCTGAGTCTGGGGYAAATCATCTGCTCCCTCATCCTTTACACTCAGCAAAGGTCCAGCCTGATGAAAACCGTTGGGTGCCTAATTTCTCTGTCTTCATCTCCCCAAAAGTGCCAGAGCCCCTCAGTCTGTCAGCACTGATGTGTGTGCACAAAGCTGCCTCTGAGAGCAAACAAAGGGCACCAGCCAGCGCCATGGCCACAGTCACAGATGTTGTTTGGCCCAAAATGTATTTCATTATGGTTTTCCAAACAGGCAGAACTGGTTAGATGTGAGCTGGTGGGATGTGATTGCCCAGCAGAATATTTAGAGCCTCCCTTCCAGGTGCTGAGGGGGCCATGATCCCACAATCATCATGCTGGAGATATTCTCCCAGGAAGTCCAAGAGTTGCCTGTTACAATCATGGCCAAGGAAGAATGTGTGCAAAACCAATTTTGGGCAAGGTCTGGTTCCCTTGGAGATTTTTGGCTTGGAAGCAAGCCAGGGTCTAGCCATGGATGTGGTGAGCTGCAGGAATTGCTTTACACTCTCACTATGAGCAATTTTCACCCCCTGTCCTTCTCTCCCACCCAGAAACTGCTCACAAGGTGCCACCTTCCTCCTGCCTGCTCAGCTTTGTACAGACTCTTCCTTGTAGAATGTGAGCTCTGAACATCACATGTGAGTCCTAAACGTGTAGACTTCAAAATTCTGGAGTTGGTCACACATGGTGGATGGAATTCCCCATTTTCCCTGGTGTGGGAGGGTGACCCTTGAAGTGGACACTGTCCCAGGCCRTGGACACTTGGCTGTCCTTGCACGTTTTCCAGTTCGGAATGCTCACCCTCCAAATGGCTGCAGGATGGAATTTATCGGTTCTCGTATTTACAGACACGGTCCGGTGAGCAGAACTCTCTTTTTCATGCCAGTGAGCACCAGTGAGCTTGAAGCCAATTTTTTTAAATATTAGAAGCTGCTCATGCAGCTCCTCCCTGGCATTCCTCTTGCTCTAATTACAGCTGCTCTTCCCCCCGCTTTTCCTTCGTTAATGAACGAGGACACTCAAGGCTTAACTCACAAAGGTATTTAGACATCTGGCTCCTGCTGAAATCCCAGGAGAAYCTGAGCATCAGGCACAGCCCAACTCCCCTCTCGCTCATGGAGTAACCCTGGGGATTTGCGAGGGGTTTGCTCCTGATTTACACTGAACTCAGGTGGGTGAAGAAACAGCCTCTCTGTGTTCTGAGGGAGAGGAAGGATCACTCAGCGTTTGAAATCCTCACTGTGAGGYTGATGATGCAAATGCYRTTTCCCTGCTCTGCTTCTGACATTGTGAATGACCTTGAGTAAATCACATTGCTCTGTCTCTGTTTGTTCCCACCCAGCATGTTGCTGCCTCACAGGTTTGGGAGGCTCTGCTTTCATGTTCAGATAGTCCAGTCTGGGCTGTCCCAAGGGGACTGGGATGTTGATGTCCCTTTTGGGACTCTCACTTCCTCAATCTCTTGGAAAATGCCAATATTTCAATATTGGAGATTACTGCAAGGAAACAGCAGCAGGATCCGAAGAAGGAAGGGAGAATCTGTCACTCAACTTGGTGCTCCCATCTTTAAAAAGAGTCAAGAGGACAGCACAAAGAGCCCCCAGGAAATGTTAATTGTCTGATGTTTATACTGGAGGATCTGGAGTTTCCCCTCAAGGCTGCTYRTTTGTCCACATCTGTTCTCAGCCAKGGCTGGGTGACAGCTCTGAACACAGGATACAGCAGCAGCTGCATCTGAACCTGTTGCCTGCTTACTGCTGTGTCTCCTGCTTGGCTCAGGCAGMTTTTCAAGGACAATATTTGCCACTAATCAGGGGATTTGACCAGTAAAAGGCTGAGCTTCAGCTGAAAGTGCTGAGGAGCTGATCCTCCTCTGTACATGACTGCTGTCCCACCACTGAGAGGAGGATTTCAGGAACTCTCTATTTTATGGACCTGATTATTGCTCCTGACATGCCCTCACCTAATGCTGTTAGGCTGAACTATGTGACACATTAATTAAGACATAGAAGGATTTGATTTTTTGTTTCCCTCCCTTCAGGATTCTGCCCTACAGCCATGAGAAATGGTCAATCTGGCCCCACTTTGCTGAACAACATGGCTTCAAAATAGAGAAGAAGCACTGCTAACCCCCAGCTCAGGGAACTCTACTCTCCCTGAGTCCAGGAGTCCATTAAAAAATTCTTCAGGAAGCAAATTTCAAAGATTACTTCAGATGTGCATCCTCATTTCCTTTGGCTGACTAAGATTTAGGTTCTTGTCTTTGTAAGAACCACGATGTGCATTTTCTCCAGCCTCACAAAAATTGTGCAATAAGAGACACAAAAAGAAGAAGATTGCCTAAAAGTCACAGAGGACCAAAGTGCACGTTCAGGGAGCAGCCACAGCCAAATTCCTACAAAAGCCTGGCACAAATGTGCCCCATCCTGTCCCAGCAAGGAGGAGCTGCTGGTCCTGTTCATCCCCACAGCTCCGGGCTCAGGCTGGCAGGAGCAGGGGGCACTCACAGACCTGCAGGAGGTGCTGGCAGCCTCGCAGGCACTGAGCCATAAATCCCAGCCCRATGAGGTTTCCGAGCAGTCACACAAGACAAGGGATGAATTACTGAGCCCATTGATGCTTAGTGAGTTATTAAGTGTAAGGGCAAAGACTGCGAGCGCTCTCCACGCAGCAATGCCTGAGCTAATAAAGCATCACTCAGCCCGACTGCAGAGCTGCATTGTTATTATGGAATGGATTTTGTTTTAATAGAGGGATTTGTTCATTAGGGGAAGATGTTGGGAGGTTGTGGGCAGTGCTGTGTCACGTTCCTGTCTCCTGGTASCTGTCAGGTGGCTCTGCCATCCCCAGTTTCACACGCAGGGGTGGCAATTTGGGAGCTCAGCAGGCTGGGGGCTCTTTAGGGGGTTGTTGCCTCTTCCACAAAGGGCATCAGGGAGGCTCTCTGCAAGCAGGGGAATAAATCAGCAAAGAGGAGGCTGCAAGTGTGGCTAAAAGGAAAAAACTCCAGGCCACTGTGTGAAAACAGGCTCAGTTAGAGCCCTTATTCCTTCTGCCTTCCTGTCCCTCCGCCGTGATTTTTGTGATTCAGGGGCACCATTTCAAGAAGACCCACAGATCCCTACAGTTATCCCAACAWCCACATAACTCAGTCTCTGAAAATGCTAGTGAAGACTTACAAACAAATCTCATAACTGTCTCTGAAACCACAGCAGTGGAAGGCCTGAGACCCAAAACCACCCCATCTTTCAGTCTCTCTCCTCCTGGAGTTGTAGCACTCGTGTGAATGAATGGCTGCACAACTCACCCACAGAAAACTGTTGCTTGTTAAAAATATTCTAAATGAGTAGCAACCCCAAATATAGCCCATCTGAATACCCTGAAAACACCCTGAGAATGCACAAAATATCACAGCTTTAATCTTGCTTTTTTAAGACATTGGCTCCTCTTGCCTTCCCTTATGAAGTTCATCCATACCCTGAGCAGTTSCCACCCTGCTTTCCTTCCTCAGACTCAGGATTTATAATCTGTGCCAGTTTAGAGTTGCACAGATATTTTATCAAAAGAACTAAGCAAAGGAGAGGCTGGAATATTTGTCCTCCACACAAGGACTGTTCCTGCTCTGTGTTTCTGGTAAGGTTGCCTGTGATCTCCATGGGGGCTCTGGTTGCATCAATCTGGTTTTCAGAGCTAAAATTGTGTCTCTCCATCTTTCTTCTCAGCCCCCTTCAGGCACTGAAGGCCACAATTAGGTCACCCCAAAGCTTCTCTTCTCCAGGATGAACAATCCCAACCCTCTCAGCCTTTCCTCATAAATATTTGCATGAACCTCAACAYATTTTGGATGGGCCACCAGAAGTAAATGGGTAATGCCTTCAGATGTTTTCCAGATTAGTTCTTATGGGATTTGTAGTTTAGTTTTGCAAATGTTAAGGGTTTCTGATGTTTTTGATGAAGTCTTATATTTCTCTACATATTTCTGTCATGTTCTACTCCTGGCCAAGACAATTCCTTTTGCCTGATGTATTCATAACACAGTAGAAAGCGTCTTTCCCACCTTGGAATAATTCTAAGTATTATTTGATACTTCAGAACAAGGTCTTTTAACTATATTTTGAACCTGTAACTTGTAGGACTGTGATGCCCTGGCAAGATTTTATTTTTTTTTTTTTCCCAGTAAGTTTAACACAGCCTCATCCATTGTTGTTAGCGGGGCTTTGAAGTTTTTATGCTTATGCAAAAATTCAGTGTTTGCATTGAGAGTAAATTCATTATTTTTTCACCAGCTTGACAGCAGCTATGTCATCCAGTAACCTTGTTTTACGGCCTATGTTAGCTATTAAAGAAAAAAAGAAGAAATTATAGTTTACAGTTGTGGGGTCCCTCTAGGGTGACATTTCCTAACGTTGCTGAGCACTGTTTTCAGCAGGGGTTAGTGTGTAAAATACCTTGAGGGATTTGGAGTCAAAATCTCAGATGTGAGGACATATACAATGAATTTTGATTGGGGTAGCACCGAAATGCCTCCAGTGAATAAGGAAAAACAGAAGTTCCTCAGGCAGAGTATAAATCTTGCTGCACCCTATGAGATGCTGTGTATCCATCATTTTTTATGATTATACGGAAATAACAAAAGAAATAAATAATGGCAGAATCACAGGAACATGAGGTCAGAGGATGGTTAAGGWGGGAAGGGACCACGGGAATTGTTCAGTTCAACCTCATGCTCAAACCAAGCTCAACTGTGAGACCAGGGCAGGAAGTCCAGGATTTAATCTGTTTGCTCTGGAAAATTCCCCTGGACTGAGACTTCTCAACATCTCTTGCCCCAATGTTTGACTGCCCCCATGGAGGTGACTTTTTTCCTTACATCCAGTGGGAGCTCCTGTTGGAATTTACACCCTTTGTGTCTCTTGGCTCCCCCCTTTTGCTGCTGTGACCTAAACCCCCTGAAACTTTATCCTGTCCCAGTTAAACCAGTCCTGGGACATTGGGACCCCTTTGAATGCACATGGACCCCATGAGTGCTACATTGGAGAGAAGGGGAATGCATCCTGATGTCCTCAAAATCTTGTTATTTTGAAATATTCTTGCCAGAATCAGAATGAAAAACTATTTCTCTGGTCTCACATTACAATTTGAAGCGATTAAAAAATTAAATTAGCACAAAATAACCACAGACAAAATATGGTAATTAATGTCAATTACCCTGTTGCCATAGAAACGTGACTGAAACAAGTRGAAGTTACAGATAAGTTCAAGGTGAACCACAAACACAAGTGGCTGGCATGTTTTTTTTKKTTTKKTTTTTTTTCCTCTAACTGATTAGGACTTTAACTCTTCTGGCTGGCAACCAGTTATCGATAGAACTTAATCCATTTAATAATCCCATAATCGCTTTAATCCAGTTGGCTCAAAGTATTTTGCAGTTGGTTTCTCTAACTGATTAACAGCTGTCTTTTAGGCAATAAATAAAAGCTGCCTGTGCCAGTGTTTAGCACGGGGCTGGCTCCTGCAGGGCGGGATGGAACGGGCAGCAAAACCTCCGTATTTATAAATGCATAACCCTGGGGCACAAAGGGCTTGGAGGAGCCATTGATTTCATCATCAGGCACCAATATCTGTTAATTTTGCACAACATAATTAGAGGAAATTTGTCAAAGGGCACCTCCTCCACTGGGTACCTTCAGATGCCCATGGAGGTATCAGTGTGAGTGAGGGAGGAGTGAACTCGGATGTCTCAGGTGCCTTGGAGGGCAAGGACAGGCAAGRCATTGGCTTTGCTCCTGATCTGCCCCAGTTTTACTGAGAAATGCTCTTCTGTGATGATACTTTTGTGGTGATGATACTTTGGTGGTGAATTTTTAAAAACTGTTTTCTTCTGATTTGGAGCGACGCTCAGCTATTTGCAAGGTTTGTTGTAAACTATAAATTCCTCCCTGCCCCTTCTCCCCTTCCCCTCACTATTTCTGGAAATTCCAKTTCAAACACAGCTTATGGCTCAGATGAAAAGCAAAGGTGTTTTTAAATGGTTCTAATTTTGTAGGGCACTTCACGTACTGAAAGAAGGGGCAGCACATAATGAGACATCTCAGCTTTATTGAGACATCATTTCCCAGTGGAAAACAGCTTAGATGAAATTATGCTGACCAGGTCTGTAATCACACACTTTGTCAAATGTTTTGTAATCTATTAGTGAAAAAGAGCATTTTATACAAGACCAGTATTAATTATTATAATGATTATTTGGTTGCTTAGCTCCTGGACGTTTTTGTGGTGCTCTTAACTCAGGATTTATTGTGTGGTGATTTATGAGCCTCAGGATCTGTTATAAATACTGTCTAGCCAGTGATTCCTGTACATCTGTACAACACTCAGGAGCTCAGATGCAGCACTACCAAGAGTTTGATTAATCACCCTTTGGCAGTTTGTGAGGCTGAACTTGTTAAAAGTTTTCAAGAAAAGGGATTTCAGAGAGATTTTTTTTTTTTTTTTTATTGAGGCTCTGTCTCATCACTTGAACTTGCTGGAGGCAGCTGGCACGAGGGGCAGTACAAAGACATCACCAGGATTTGCCAGTTGAGATCTCCTGAGCCATCACCTGGAGTTCCTGGGAAGAACAATCAGCCTGAGGAGCATTTCCTCCCTTATCTGAGGTGTTTTCACACTCCACAGAAATCTTTTAGCCGTCCCATGCCGAGGGGAGCTTTTGCCTGCTGACACCTCTCAGTTGTCAGTGATGGGGAAATTAAACAGCAGCAGAGGTTGCAGAGCCCACAGGAAGAGATTCATGGAACATCTCTGCTTATTGGACTCAACTCCACGAGTTACACGGGCTCTCCGAGGCCAGAACAAATAGAAAATAAAGAAGACAACACAGATCGATGGCTGACTKGTGTTTACAGCTGTAGGGAGCTTTCGGATTTCATTAAATTTCCAGCTGAAGTTTGGGCTCAGTCCAATTTAAGATGTGGGTGATTCACAACAGGATTTCATCTCTGGATGGAAATTGGTCTCTGGAAATTGGAGCCCAGCCCTTGGTGATCCTGGGCTCACTCTTCAAGGGAGGTGGAGTTCATCTCCACTTTTGAAAGATCTTTATAAACTGCAGAATTTGGCATGAGCTGTTCTGGAGGCAGGATAAGAGAGTGTCAAAATTTATTTTAGGCTAAACTAAAGTAGAACACTCCAGAAGTTTGAAATTCTAGGTAATTTTTTTTTTGGCAGGGATGGGGAGAGAAAGGGTTAATTAAATAAACGTCCTTTTTTTTTTTTTTTTTTTTTGTGAAAAACCAGAAAATAAACCCTGAATTGCAAATGTTTTGGATCAGCTGAGAGCCCTTCATCAAAGTTAAAATTTGTGGTGTGTTTTTCTTTTCTCCATTATTGAAGCCTTTTTTAAAAATATGTGCCAGATTTATTTTAGGAGTCCAAGGAAAAAAAAGAACAAGCATTATTGAAGAAAGATTTTTTTTTTAAAATATATATTTCCATTTTTGCAGCAAAAATGTTTTGCCAAACTAAAAGAAACAAAAAAGCAATGTATTAATAACTTCCTCCTGGAGTCCTGTTTTTCTACAAAATTTTTACTTTGGTAAATTAACCCAATAATTACAAAAAGTCTTTGAATTTAAAGGGAGTTTCAGTCCAGCTTWGCTTTGTGCTGTTGGTTTTTTGCATCCATTGGTATTCACGGCAAACCAGAATTGTAGAGTTTATTTTCCCATGTAATTCATGATTGAGTGGGATTAAATGCCCTTCCCCACTGATGAAGAGATCTCCCACGTCTCACTTCCCATAGTTAAGAATTATCTATAGTTTGTATTAATTCCCTCAAATGAAAAGGGATGGATTTTCCTTTGTTCTGCTCGTAATGARCATTTTCTGTTTCTCCTTTGGGGGAATAATGGAGCAGAATTAATGGGGCTTTTAGGCCATAAAGCAGAGTACATTTTGGAAGTGGGTTACTTGTACCTTGCTTAGTATCACATATTATTTTATAGATGTAATAAAGGCAGAGAAAACTCCAAGCCAAGGCTCAGAGAACCTTCAGGCTATGGCTGAGACTTGTTTAAGGTRCTGTTTTACTGAAGGYATTTGCAAAATAATGAGAAATAAAGAGAAACAGTATTATATACTGCTTAATACAGGAATGGGAAGGAAAGGACTTGCTTTTAGTGGGGTTTTTATGAAGAGTGGATGGAAAGTTTGGCCAGAGAAGGGAAGGTTGAATAGCTGAGGGTGGAGATGGGAGTGGCTAAGAGGGAAATGAACTGGAAAACCTCCTAAGCATGATTTATAGAAGTSAAAGAGGGGCAAACAAACTGACAGTATTCTATTCTGGATAAGAAACAAAGGTATCACCCCTGAATTAGGTTTGGAAAAGCATCCAGCCACTCCAGCACCCCACAAACCAGTCCCAGTGCAGATATGGGCAGAGCAGGCTCACTGACTACATCTCTCCTGCTCACATAAAAACCCTTTACAGGTGGCTTTCTCCTGGGCTGGGTAAGCACGTGATAATTTCAGCTGAGTCTGGCAATTCCAGCCTTTCTGGGCACTGCAGAAATAGGATTGCTGTTCTAAATGAGTTCTAGGACTTCCAGATATTTSKCTACCTTAGGAAACACCAGTGAAARGSAGGTGAARGAGGATGACAAAGGTCTCCTTTGACCCAAACCTTTCTATTGTTCTGTGGAATACACCCATCACTGCTTTACCATTTCTGATAAATCAATATCCATTTGGCTGATTGCCCCCTCTGCACTGGTTTTTATACAAAGATTACAGAGTGAGTTTTCCTAGGAAGAACAAGTACATTGTTCAGTAGTTGGATCACTTTAGTTTGATCCTTATTAATTCCCCTGCCCAGAAACAGCGACGTCCTATCAAAGAAATCTTGGAAGCATCTCACAGACAGAACTTTCCAGCAAGTCTGCATTTTTTTTCTGCTTCCTGGTGTTAATAACACCCAGAAGCTCCTTTTTCAAGAGGCAAGCACGAGGCAGCAGCTCTTTGCCCCTGCAATTACTGTGATTGTCTGCCCAAATCAAGTGGCTTTGTATGCAAATGGCCAGCGAGCAGCGGCGGCTTGAATTTTAATTCTCTATCAAGAGTTGCATATGGGAACACAAATAAAAATGTGTTTGTGTATTAATATCTGACCAATCACCAGACTCCCTCTCCAGCAGTTTTTTTGGCTCCTGTCAGTGAAAAACTCTTGGCTGGGCCACATGTAACCCCTGCAAGTGAATGGTGGCTCTTGCGAAAGCGGTGATTATTGTTAACTCCCAGGCTCTGCAATGCTTCCAGATATGCCAGGAAGCTGATTCCCAATAATTAGCAATTAGCAGTAACTATTTTATGGAGCAGAAAAGAGATGATTACAGTTGTTTTATCAGCTGGTGCAATAATAGAAAATCTTGTTTCAGAGAGGGGAGAGAAAGGCRAGGGTTTCAGAAAGTTGGGTCTCTCTTGCCAGCCGTCCATCACCAAAACAACAGCCTCAGGGATGGGGAATTATTGATTTTGAGGGGATTAACTCTCAGCTACAGATAGTTGGGTTTCAGGGCATCATTTGTACRCCGAGCTGTAGCCACACACCAGCTGGCACGGGGGGCCTGGTCCAAAACTCCCTCAAAACAATTTGGACAGCAATTTCAGGGACACCTTTSGGTTAATAAGTCCCCAGCTTGAGAGGAGTCTCAGATCTCAGAGCATCTGGCACCAGGGAGCAGCCCATTTGCAGACAATTTCTTCCAAGATGGAAGAAAAGTGGTCTCTGAAATGAGGAACAGGTTTTTTCCGTGGAAGTGAGCAGTGAGGTTTGCAGCTGGCATCGATTCCTGCACAGCCCCCAGCGCCTCCTTAGCCAGCTCAGAAAGCACAGACAGGTAAACAGGGTCTGCAGACACCAGACTCTCCCTTCTAAAGCTCACCCAGCTAATTAATTTTTGCTCAATTTGATTTGACATTCAGATCCGTGATATGTTTATCCTCCTAATGGGCACTTCTCCATATTCCTGGCTTCCTCTGAAAGGTTTAACAAATGGCAGGGACGTTTTGGGGTGGGTAATGAGCCTTTAATTTTGTACTTATTTATTCATTAGGCTTCAGTGGTATCTGGAAAACARCAAATTGAAAGACTCTCTGTGTGTTTAGTCTCCGTTCTTTAAAAAATATACAAAATAAACCCCTTGCAGCCACAGGTCTGTTATTGCCTTGGAGGAAGTTGGAGYTGAGATATCTCAAGGATTACATTTGTTACGCTGCAGCCAAGGCATCCATCACTGTAATGAGCCACAGTGCCACGAAAACCTCCCTGGCCCACTCAGCCCTTGGGCTTTTTCTGCAGGGACCTCAAACAATTATGCCAAGCAGCAGTGGCTCCAAATGTCCTTGTGCAGAGCTGAAATGAAACTCATTCCCTGTTTCCAACTGGTCCCTGCCTGTTTCTTTTAGCAGGGTCTCATCCTGCATGGGGAGGCTGGAGAAGGGGCTCTGCTCCCATTGCAATCCTACAGATCACCCCAAAACATCAGTGCAGAAATGAATATGGTTATTGATGGCAGGGGACTGTGAGATGGAGGAGACAGGGTCATTTAGCAGTGCTAAATTACAGAAAAAGAAAATAAGATGGCAAATGAGAGAGGTTTGAGACAACAAAAGGCACAGGAGAGAAAAGGGAGGAAGGACTGGGTGGAAAGGAATGAGGAAATCGAGGCCAGAGCCAAACCTCCAGAGCACTTTGCTGTTGTGGCCATGGACACAGGACATTAGACAGGATCAGCCATCCCACAAATCTGGTTGGACAAGCCCTAAGAACTGCAGGCAGGCAGCAAAAACTATCCCACAAYTATAATTTTAGATCTGGTGATGTTAGCAAAAGCTGGCAGACAGCTGGCTACCAGGCAAGGCATTCAGCAAGAAAGCTGACTGGGAAATTATATTTTTTCCCCACATTTAATTTGTCACAAATAATACTGAACTGTTCCATTTCCTTGGAAAAAAACTTATTCTGTCCTATGTGTGGGGAGGACTTAAAGGAACTCTATTTGATTTTATTGAACTGCTCTGCCTGAGAGAATTAATTCTGCTTCCACTACCCAGGAGCCTTCTGCTCCTCTCTTGGCTGGGTGAGGAGTCAGGGGTTGGAGCAGGGGACACCAGAGGTGACAGGCTGAGCAAAGCCACCAGCACCAGCTCCCCCCTCACCCTCCTGCTCCCAAAATTGCTGTGCTTTGGCATCACCCAATGCTGCTTGTGAGGATGTCTCATATTGTTCATGACCAGAATGGTTGAGGTGTGAGGTTCCTGTTCAGGGACAGGAACAAAATCATCCTGAAGATCCCTTCCAACCCAAAACACTCCAYAAYTCTCTCATTCCATGAAATTCAGAGAGGAGCTGAGTTGCTAGGAGTCACCTGTAAGTCACAAACCAGYCCTTCAAGCTCTACAGCCTGCTGTTCAGCCCAAACCTCTTTAGCTGGGTATTTCTGYCAAGAGCAGCAGTTTGAGGGGCTGWGTGAGATTGGGAGGCTCCTRTGTGTTCAGACAGCCAAAGCTGCCTTTCCYSGGGTTAYAAWCTGAGAAAAYAAAGAAATTCAGCAGGAGAGAAAGGAAATTTCRCAGCTTTARAGCAGARAAACTGAGGCAAGGCAAAGGCAAACTAAAGACCCTGTCAACCCCCAGCCCCCTTTTATTTACACACTTCAAAGCAACTCCATTTTCCCACCTTCACTAGCCCTTCCTTCACCATCTTCAGCAGAGCAGTTCTTGCCTAATTCTCCCATCTCTGCTGTGTTTTTAGCGCTCTGTGTGTGCCTGAGTGTGTTTTTGTGTGTTTGTGTGCAGCTGTGACCCAAAGGGTGCCGTGCYCTCCATCCCACACCCGTCCCGCTGCGCAGAGCAACTCTTGGGGAGCTCTCAGCTAATCAGAGTTATTCACTTGCAGCCTTCACCCTCTCATTTTACCTGCTGGGAGGCTCAGGCATGGCTGGCACTAAGTGGAAGGAGCACAGTSTTGTGATTGCTAATTGTTCTGGGGGAATGTTGTGATTTACCTTTGGAAGCCGATCCGTGGGTGAGTTTTGCTCCTGATTTCGGAGTTGTGCTCACAGAGTCCATGACCATGGAGGGGTTTCACTCCTTGGGCAGCATTTCCAAAGCAGAGCTGGATTTGTTGGCTATTTTTGCTATTTTTATCTGCCACACAGCCTCTGTAGGCTTTTTACTTTGGAATACTTAGGATCTGCTATACACTTGGAGACTAACCRTGTGCCTCTGGAGACGTGAAGAAAACAAAAAATGATGTCTAAAATTTTGTGGGAGAAGCTGGASGTTCTCTGAAATTTCAGAATCCAGCAGTGAGGAGTGAGTGTGTGTCCCTGGATTTTTCCAGCACAGCCCCAGGAGCATCAGCAAAGGTACAAGTGGTGGATTGTGGGTTGTGATTTTCCACAACCCTGGATGGGGTTCAGTGCTGTCCTTACCCCTCTGCAGCACCTTCCCCATGTTCCTCACTGCTCTCCTGCTCCTTGAATCCAGCTGGGGACGGCACTGCCTGATTTACCATTCGTTCATCGATGAGAGATCYCTTTTTAGTTCAAAAGCCTGATTGTTTACCGCAGCATCTCACAATTCCCCTYGTAATTTGCCTAGAAACGAGGCTGTGCATGCATCGCAGGAAGCCRAAAGCATCTGCCCTGCTGTTAACACAAGAGCCCACCCCCACAGCAGATAAGAGCTCCAACAGGAAATAAATCCACAAGATTTATGAAGAAGGATGCACAGGAAGAGGCAAAGCTCCCTGGAAAGGGTCTGAGAGTCCTTTTGGCCAAGCAGGTGAACCCCTGACTTTCACCCTGACTTTGTTTTGCTTTCCCAGGCTCGTGGGCACAGGGAAAGGTGAAAGCTCCAGTGTCACTGGGAGCCTCAGCAGCCACTCCAGCTGGCCAGGTGAGGATCTRGCCAGGGAACTGCAGTCTGGCCAGGTTTCTGACCCCATTACCYGGCTCCTTCCTGCAGCCTGACTCTCTGTGAAAGGTTTTGTGGGCTGGCAGCAGTGATCAGACCAGGTTGTGACCCCAGGAAGTTTCCTGCTGGCTTTTGCTCACAGAAGAAAACAAGCAGGAGTTTCCTTGCCCCACATCATCTCCAGAGCATCCTGCACCCCAATAACACCATGGAAAACCTCCTTCAAGCACTGTGTGGAGCTCTTGGGTGTCTTTCTCCCTGCTGCTCTTCCCCACACCTGGAGAGAGTGTCAGTCCTTGTCCAAGCACTCAGGTTCCAGCATTTCCAAGTGTCCTAGGGTAGCTGAGTATTTGTATTCCTAACATCTGCTTATGTTTTTTTTTTCTTTTTTCCCCTCTCTTCTTTGTGGGCATATTATTTTGTTGTTGTTGTTGTTGTTTTGTTAAAGAAATAGGTTTTTCTTTTTTTCTTTCCATTTTACTCTCTGTGAAAAGTTTGTCTCTAGGACCTGGGTGGGGAAACGAGGAGGGTTTGCTGGAACTTGGGAGTTTTTGCCCCCCATTAAATTAACTCAAACCACGACACCAAAGAAAACCTCTTGGGCTGTTTGTGGTTTGACTCCTACCCCCACGCAGCACGGTCTGTGCTCTGCTGCCAGCGCCTCCAGCCTTGGCAGCCCCTTTTCTGTGCAAATAGTCAATTCCTGGGGATCCTTTGGGTGGAAAACCCTGCTCCAGCCTCTGTGCTCAGCCCACACAGCACAGGACACAACCCCCAGTGCAGCAGATCCCTTCTCCTGTGCCCTGTGAGCTGCCTGKGAACACACAGGGAAAGCACATCTGTGCTCACCCAGCGTGGCACGAAATAATAGAGAGGGGAGGAAAGATGTGGTGTGAATATTATGCCTGAATTTTCTATTATTACTGTATCACTGTGTCAAAATTGAAAGCAATGTAAGATTTCTCAAGAGGAGCCATCCATAATGCATTGCAGAGCAGCGTGTAGGTGTTTTATGAAATGTATTTTATTCAAACCAGTATATACAACAGTAACATTATTGAAAGAAATTGAAGGCCCAGTCTTCTCTCCTTAAAATATTCATTATTCATGTTATAGTCCTTTAACAAAAACTAAAGCCAAATACATATTCAATTTATTTYCCCCCCCATTCAGACCTATGTGCTATTCATCTCTGGTGTCCAATGGAGATGAAATGTCTTCTTATTATTCCTGTATTAGCTTCTGACAGTCCAATTTCTCTGAGTGCTGTGCTTGAGACAACGCTTAACAAATAGCCATCTAGGTAATTGCTCTGATCCAAATTCCGTGCCAAATCTTTTAGATCTGATGTAGATCAGAGGCAGTGCAATGTTGACACGTTCTGATTCAGCCCCTGCAGCTGCCTCTGTGAGGCCTTTTCTTCTGATAAATATTATGAGAATAACTTTCAGCAYGTGCAGTTTCGTGCCTTCCAAATAAGACCTTACTGGAAATGCTCTGCATTGTTTCTGTCTTCTCTTTGCATTCACAGAAATCATTAGAGTGTCCAGGGTGTTCAAATTGCTGCTTCTTTTCAGGTGATTCTTGGAAGAGAGATCATCTCCCCAGTTCCTGTCACTTCCCAGCACTCTGAACACCAAGGAGKGCTGCTCAAAACATGATGCAAAATGACTTCATCTCCCAACAGTTCAAGGCTGTCCTTCACAATGTGCTTTTCCTGGTGAGATTTAAGGGACTGGTTTGACAAATTCCCTCCTGGAAATCTGGTCTTTGTTTTGCTTTATTTTTGCCTCTCCAGCATATTTCAGCCCGAACTTCTTCAGGTATTTCTGTTAAGAGCAGCAGTTTGAGGGGCTTGGTGAGATTGGGAGTCTCCTGGGCAAAGCACTGGTTCAGACATCCAAAACTGCCTTTCAGCTWACAATCTGAGAAAATAAAGAAATTCARCARGAGAGRAAGGAAATTTCACAGCTTTAGAGCAGAGAAACTGAGGCAGGGAGAGATTAAGGGCCACGGCTYTTAAATTGTATTTAGAATTCTAAGCTGCCTAATTATTTCTTTTAATGGTGCCTAAAATATTTCTTTTTTAATGGTGCCTAAATTATTTTCAGGATCTAGGGCTCCAGTGGGCCATTTTTCACAGGAGGCTTGTAGGAGAGGTGCAGAGTGACACAGCCAGTCCTCAGTTTTAATCACAGGCTCATTAGCCCTGCTGCAGACTGCCATAATTTCGCTTTGTCCCCTTCAGTGGGATTTTGTGTTCCAGAAGATTTTGCCCGTGATGAGTTACTATTGATTTTTCCAGGGGACGATTAATCTTGCAAGCACTTTGAAAATAAATAAATAAARAACCCTCTGGATTATAAACACGTGTCAGTGCCTTTGTACCATTGAAATCCAAGCTGAAAATGCTCTTTTTCCCCACCCAGCCCCTCTCTCTCCCCTTCCCCTTTGCTGGTGTACCTACATCTATCACACAAACACAACAAACCCTCTGGCACCAAGGGCTTAATGACATGATCTCCAAAGGGGCAGGAAGGCAAAAAGAGAGTGAAAGGCAAAAAGAGGCAGAAAGATAAAAAGAGACACATTCCTGGAGCATCCTTGCTGATGATGACCCAGCAAGGTGTTGGGTAGGAGGGGGGATCCTCTGTGCAGAACTGACAGTGCCTTTGGTGCTAATGGCACCTGATGGGGAGCTGGAGAAGATGGAGAAAAATGGAGAAAAATAATCTTTTCCACAGGGAGCAGTACTTAGAGAGGTGCAGCACTCAGGAAAAGCAGCTAATGGGTGTCCCAGAGCAYGAGTGAGGAAGACTCTGCTTTCAGAGGGGCCCCTTGTCTGTGCTAAACTTTATTTGCTCACAAGTCCAAAGCCAGGCCTTGCTTTTTCTYCCTGTTTCAGTCTAGAAGTGAGTTCAGAAATGTCTGTCTTGAATGCAATGCAAATATTAAACTTACACATAAAAAGCAGAGCTGTGAGCAAAGCCTTGATGGATCTGAGCAGAGAGCGAGTGTCCACTGCATCCACACACCAAAATAATTTCTGTGCAGGACAGTGGATTTTCCTTTGTGCTCTTCTTGCCCCAAGGATGATTTAGRGACTCCCCAGTCCCCTCCATGAAGCAGCAATGCCTTTGTGGCTCCCAGCTTCTGTCAAGCTCTTTTGTCACTTGTGGGGTGCAAGGCATTAGCAAACATTGAATTGTATCTGTTACAGCTGGAGGGAGAAAATGCTGGGTTTTTAATAAAAAAAAAATATGTGAATATAATGTATTCTACATTTTTTTTTATCAAAAATCAGTGGGATGCATGAAATTCGGTGGAAGTTTTCTCCTTAGTTGTTGTTTTTCCCCAAAACTACAGAATTTTTGAGTCTAACACCCCTTGGGAAAGTCTGCTCAGAGCTGCAGTGAGGGTTCATTTGCACAAGACCAAATATATCTCCTAAATCTGTATGTCTGAAAGGAAGCAAAGCTTTAAAAAATAATTAAGATTCCCTACAAGTGCCTGATTCACAATAGAATTTCATAATATACTTACATTAAGAGGAAATTAAGGCCCCTCATTTAAGGCTATTACCACAAATGAATTAAATGAGCAGACACCTTTTGGAGACTGCCTTTAAAACCTGGATTCCACTCCCAAATGGAGCAGCTCCAAAATGCTCCGTGAGTGCCGTGGCACACAAAAAAGGTGTGGAGAACCCAGGTTTTGGTGGCCAGGTCAGGAAGACACCACTCCACATTTAATGAGTGTGTGCTGGCGCAGCCTGCACCTCATTACCAGCAGCTCCTGGCAGGGTGGAACCTTTATGGCACCATAAACAGAATGAAAAGATGTTGGTTGTGAAATAACAAACCTGGAGCAGTCCCAGCAGCTCCCAGSCTGACCCTGCAGGAATCAGGAGAAGATGAGCTCTGAGCAGATGTCCTGGCTGGGATGTGCTCCACTGGAGCCGTCGCTCTCTTGGCTCTATTTCCTCTCCAATAACCCCTTCTGAAAAGCAGGTGGATAAATAGTGCATGGAATCAGCCATACCTGGCTGTCTTGGCTCAATRTATTCACAGAATCACACCACTGGAGTGGTGCTGGTAGTTGAGCTGATATGAATTACTCTGTATTTAATGAGACTATTTTGCTTTTCCCCCGAAGATCCCCAAGCTCTATTTTTTAAGGAACCTTTTTTTTTTTTTTTAACTCAAATATCAAGCCTGCTTCTCAGCAAGCAAAACCCTATCCAGAGAAAGGTAATGGCTGCTCTCAGCTCTTCCCTGGAGAGATTTAAAAAACAACTYGATGTGGCCTGGGGACRTGGTTTAGTGGTGGCCTTGGCAGTGCAGGGAAATGGTTGGACTTGATGTTCTCCAAGTCCTTTTCCAACCCAAATGACTCTCTGATTCAAACACAAACAAAAGCTTTTCTTCTTCCCTGGCTTGCTGGAGCCTGCACAGCATTTCTGGGGAGCCAGGGGGACCGAGCTGGAACTCAATTTGTTCAGAACACTGGAGTTTATAACAGTAGCTGAGTTGTTTTGCAACAAATTCTTCCAGTTTAAAAATTAATACCCAGAGTAAATACCTCCTTATGCACCTCTCCTTTGTGTGCAGCCCATCAGCTTCAGGATTTATAACCTTCTTAACAATTAATATCCAATCTCCTTGCAGTAGYTTCTCATTACAGTCAGCTTTTGTCTTTGCACCTGAAGGTTTTTTAAATACCATTTTCTGGGCGAACCATGATTTCCTGATAAAAGGCATTAAGCCTGCACCTTGTCACTCTTTCTGCAAGGTGATCASTGCATTTCAGTTTTGATATCACCATTAATGTACAAAAGAGATGCCAATTCCTCAGCTGTGTCTGCTCAACACACAGAGGAAGGGCTTTCAAACAAAGGCCAAATAAATAAATAAAATACAGGTGGACATGRAGGCCACTTTATTAGCTCCTCAGTAAGTGCCTCTGTAAATAAATATCTTTTGTGTTCTCTCAATATCTGAAACAAGATGATGCAGGGAAGGGCACAGAGCCTTCAGCCCAGTGAGGCTTGACTGCTGCACATAAAACAGAATAAAATAAATATATAGCTGCTGCTTCTCACTTCAAGGATAAACTGTGTGAGATGGTACATAAGGGCCTGCAATCAGCTGCTTAATCAGATTTAAATAATAAAATAAAAAACCCCCACAAACATCCAGGCAACCTACTTGTGTGTAACTGATCTGCTTGATTGGTGAGAATTATGGGCAGTAATCATATTATCATTTCCATTAGATTTTTCTCTTCCACAGTTTTTATAACTCAAGTGATTCATCCAGCAGATGAATATACAGACGCAGACAAATACTTCAAAATGGCTTTTCGGAGCTGTTTATGTTTAATTTGTCACATAACAAGTTCATCTCCACTAATTTTGTGTGAGCTGAGGTTGTCATTAGCAGCACAAAGCCATAAAGAATGCCAAGGCCATGGAGTTGACAGGGAAGGAAAAGCCAGGAGTGGGAAAAGAAGGGCAGGAAACAGCAGTGTCTGCATCCCCTGCTGCAGGAAGGGTGCAGTGGGAGAGGAAATAAAAAGGAGGAATCCTTCTGAAGGAGAGGGATCAGGCTTTGCACAGCTGGGAAAATGGGAAGGGTCTGGCACAGAGGAGRAAATGACAGCAAAGATCTCACTCAGGAGCCCAGCTGGGCTGGGGRCACAAAGGGRCCTCAGTGCCGAGACCTGGGGGTCACATCAAATGTCACTGGAGAGATCAATTCCCCAAACTGGCAACAAAACCACTGCCTTTAGTCAGGACCTTTAAAG
The DNA here is from genome assembly GCF_030028575.1 of Malurus melanocephalus. NCBI lineage: Eukaryota > Metazoa > Chordata > Aves > Passeriformes > Maluridae > Malurus > Malurus melanocephalus. Next base: position 363,838 of record NW_026623707.1, read on the forward strand.
CTGAGGCCAGAGATGATCCCTCACACCTCAGAGAGAGGGGAAGCTCAATAAGTAGAAACAAACAGTCACACTGCTTTCATTCCCTTTGGTGTGAAAAATTCCCAGAGCATTATTAATTTCTGACGATACTTGCAATCAGCAGAGCTCATTCATTTTTTAAGTTTCACTTAGCTGCCGTGAATGGATCTGTTTCTCAGCTGGGTGGCTGCATTCATTTTGCAATAATGGTATTTGTTTGACATCTGAGAAATTAACAATGCAAATGCCTCCGTGTCTTCGTGGCACATTTAAAATAAAATATCTTCTCCCACTGAATTGATGACACGACTGTAAAAAGGGCTCCGTAACAGTCAAAACATTTTTCAAAACCCATTATAATGTGAAGCATTTGCGTGTGATGGGGTTGTCTCTTGGAKCCAGGCTCTATCCACTGTGTCCAGGGGAAAAAAAAGGAACCTGGGAATGATTGTGTGACTTTGGGGAATGGTTTTATCCCTTCTCCCAGCCCTCCCTGCTCCCTCCCAGGGCAGGCTGCAGTRGGGGATGCCAGCCCATGGAATCCTGAGCGCTTTGAGAATCTTGCACTGTTCCACCTCAAGATTCGAATTCTTGCTAATACAAGAGGAGTACTGACAATAGATGTGGTGGGGTTTACCCTCATCTTTGCAAATAAAAGTCTAGAAATGTTTAACAAATACTAGAAGTGGAAAAGAGAAGAATAAAAAACAAATTGCATGCATTGTGCCTACAAAAAATCAAATTCTTTTTAATCCAATTTAATTTTTGTTTTATTTTGTCGGTGAAGGCTAAACGTGCTCTGTTAGTACAGAGAATTAATAATGCATTACATTGCTGCCCTGGCTGACAGGAAGACACAATTCCAGCTGCACATCTTTCTGCTGACCTCCTGTTCCTATAACCCATTTATGCCTGCTCATTTCTGCATTTTCTTTGGTTCATAACCAGAAGGAAAGCCCTTTCTTTACAAGCCATTGATAAATTGTCATTTGCAGGAGGCAATAACTTCCTTAAAAAATTTGCATAATGTTTTTACTGGTCATTTAGGGCTGCTGCATATTATATCAAACCTTAAATGGCACGGTTTTATTATGCATTAAGCCTCAAATAGCATTACAAACCCACCAGCCTCACTGGAATATTTTCTATTTCCTGAAATTTAATTGTGTTGCAAGCCAAAGCAGCTCATAAAGCCTCAATAAGTCTCATTACTAAATTGGGATGTTGCACTGGCACTTTCAGATCACTTACACTCAATAAAGTGGACACTTGKTGTTGCCAGCAGGCCTGCAAGGGCTGAGGCCATGGGAAAGGGCTTCAAACACACACTGAGGAGCAGCCCAGATGGAAAAATGGTTTAAAGCCTGGCTTTARATCTTCCCTTTGCCTCRCAAGCTCTGGCATCAGGACCAACACATTTATATTTATAGATATGTAAATATGGAATTAAGGATCCAGAGACATCAGATTTCCTCCAGGAGGTTCTCTTGGGGATAAACCCAGCAGRAGGATGGAGCCAGAGCTGGCACAGGACAGTTCTAGTCAGGGTCAGAGGGGAAGAGAGGGTTTTGGGGAATTGCTCCATGTTCCCTGTGAGTGTGGGTCACTGGGCTGGGACACACAGTGAGGCCACCACTGATGGCCAATGTCACCAAGCCATGGAGTCCACTGAAGGCTCTCATGGATCTCAGATGGCTTTGAGCTGGAGCCCAGGGTCAGGTTCAGCTGATGTTGAGCTGATTTGTGCTCACGGAAGTGCCTGGCCTCAGTGACAAGTGCTGAGCAGTCACAGCCCCGCTCGCTGCTTAAATTAACTTACTCAGCTGGACTTTGGAATAAAGCTGTTTTAAGAATGCAGTGTAGCATGGAAAGAAATTTGTTTCCTCAAGATTTAGCACTAAATGCCTACCTTGATTTGGATTCTAGAGAAGGCAGCAGYGAGTAAAGTGGGTAATTTGAAACTTAACATATTTCTCCTCCCTGAGATGGAATCCCATTAAAACAAGGTGCAAAGTGCTWCTAATTTGTCAATCATTCCTCTTGTAATTTTATTCCTCCCAGTAAATTGCCTGGGAGAGCGTTTCCTTTCTCCTTCATCTCCTTTTCCCTGGTTGGTTTGACTGGTTCCCAGCTCAGGCAGGAAGGCAGCACCCACACCCACCTTCCCTGRTGTCCCCCTGCTCCAGCTGCTGCCTCTGGGTGACATCTTTCTCCTGCCATCTGCAGAATAACTGTGCAAGACAGGGGGAAGAGAAAAGGACAGCTCAATGAGCCTTTCCCCCAAAAGATAAACTCCTATTTGAACCCACAGCTAAAATAGCTGGAGCAGGGGAAGGAGTGGGAATATCCAAATACCTCTGAGAAAAAATGGTTCTGCTGATGTTTCCCAAAAAGTACCAGAAATAACACGAGGCAGTCTTTTCTTGCAGAGTTTCCACCTCATGTCTGTAACAAAGAATATTCGGGKTGGTTTTTGATTTAAAGACATCAGAAATAAACACAAACCCGAAGCAAAACACATCAGTTCTTTGTCAGAAAAAAATGCTTACATTTACATCAATGTCACGGGGCAGTTTGGAAAGGTTCATAAAATCTGAGCCTAAGTTTCAGGGCTGATTCCATGTGGGCTGCTCAGAGGGATGCAGGCAGGTTTTTCTGCTGCCCCCAAAACCAGTTTGTGTCAAACAAAACGCTGGATGAAGCTCAGGGTCATGTCAAGCCACTCAGGGAAAACCCGTGCTAAGCAACGCTGCCTTCCAGCTCAGACAAACAAATGTAAGGAGTGTTTAACTGATCCACCCTCTGGAATTGCAAGGCATCAGCCTCCAGTAATGTGTAATTGCGTGAGAAGGTGTTTATCCACGGCTCCATCATAAATTCTGCTCGGAATTTCAATGTACCTGGGTGTTATTTACCATTCCAGACCTCGGAGCCAAGCATGAGAGCAGCTGTCTTCTCTCAAAGCAGGAGCCCTGGCTTTGTTGTAGGGGATTGATTTCTCTCTGAGAGTGGCCAGCACCAGCTCAGGGTTAAAATGGCCCAGGCTGCTGCTATAGTAACAGGTGTGTGATGCTGCAAAGGCAGGGATGCAAAAACTGGAGGTGGGAGAGCAAGACTAATTCCTTGGGAAAAATTTATTCTTTTTATTATACTCCTTTRTTGAGTGGTTTGTTGAGTTTGTATGTGAGATGAAGACACAGAATCACCTCAAAAATTCAGCCCCACTTTTGACTCCTTGATCTCTGAGCAGCGGTGGTGGGATGCCATCAGCTGATTGCATTCTGCAGGATCAGAAATTCTGGACATAAATTCTGCTACYATTAATGCTCTGGACTGACCCCATGTTTCTTGTGTAATTGGGTATTTTAAAAGGGCTCTAATCAGTCAGAGCCACACTCCTCAGACTTATCCCTGCYCCAGAGAGACCCTGCATGGGGCAGGAGGATGAGGAGCATGGAGAAGTACTGAGAAGCTTTTCACATGGCACCACAAATGCTCTTTACTCATAAAAAATGTAGTGATGTTGAATCACTAGAATCCCAAACTAATTCCCCTGATTCTCCTCCTTTTCAGGAGATGTTTTCTTCATTGATAAGTCGAAATTGATAAGGCTTTCAGGTTGGTGAGTTTGCCACAAAGTGACAAGTTTGATTCTCCCCTTTTTTTCTCCCACTCTTCACCATTTATTTGGGGAAGGACAGGTCTCGAGGGAATTCTGCCCATCCAGAACCTGTTGGCATAAAATTCTGCACACACCACAAAGACAACAGAGCTGCAGAGGAAAGAGCCACACTCCATCAGGCAGAAACCATTTCTGCAGCAGGAGCAGAAACAACAGAACTTCATTTTCAGCMGTTGGATTTACCCTGCAAGGCTGGCAGAGAAGGGAAAAGAGAGAGAGAGAAGGGGAAGGAAAAAAACCTCAAGTTTTGATTTTTAAAATGAGCAAATTGATGTGGAAGTCACAGATGGTGAATAAATATGGGACAGAGAATTGTCATTTGGCAGCCAGTTTTCCTGACCAATTTAAGAGGGATATGCTGTTATCTAGTTTGGTTCAGGGGAAATATATTCTGGGCAGCAGTTAGCCATTTAAGAGGCTTCATTGTTTCATAAAATATATTTGGGTTTGATACAAACACAATTAATTCAGCTTTCTAATATTGTGCTTGAACCAAATCCAAAATATGTGTTGTGAACATTTATTCTTTTATGCCATTTATTGGTTCCAGGTTCTTTTCTGAAGGCTTAGATTTAAAAAGGGATTTGCAACAAAGAAAGAACATTTGGGGTGACTTCAGCTGGTGCAGCAGTTTTGGGTACTGACAGCAGAGGGTCTGGCCAATGAGTTGGAACTAAAATATTGTTTTCCAGGAGAAGAAGGATCTGGTTGTTCCCAATCTCCATCCTGCAGTSGGAAGGGGCCCTTTGGCAGCGGGTCCTGCCCTGTGCCCAGGGCACTGCAGACCCTGGCTTGGGTCTGAAACATCACCAGGGCAGCTTCTGTGCCACCCAGAGGGCATTGGCCACCACAAACACTGCATCAGCCCTGCCTTTCCTCTGCAGAAATGTTTCAGAGTCAATGGCTTCTGTGAAATCCTTCTTTTTCTACACAGAGCCCACAAAATTTTCCCTGATTCTTAGACCTGGTATCAAACTTCTCTGAGTTCAAACTCTACTAACACTACATTTTACAGGGGGGGGAATTTCCAATCTCCATTTAGACATCAGCCCCCCTTCCTCCGCATCCCTATAACTTTAAGGACAGAGAGGAACTGGGCACGAATATTTCAAGACCACGCTTGGGTTTCCCATCCAGGTTAAGGACTCTGTGGTGTAACGCTCTGCTGCAGATCCCTCTCTGTAACCAAAGCCAAATGAGGTTTTAAAAACAAATTATCACAGCCTACCCTGCCTGGCATCATCCCTCATTTGGTGGCAAATCAGCACTGCTCACATCATCATTGCAGAACACTTCCCTCCATCACAGGCAAAAATGTTAATTACGGAGATTTCTGCTTCCAATTGGTGGTGTCACAGCACTTGGAGATTCCCACGTGGGCAGAGCCACAGAGGCCAAAGTGTTACTGTTCCCCTTGGTCACAGAGTTTGAAGCAGACATCCTTTCATGGTTCTCCTCACGAGTGGGTTGGTAAACGAGCCCTGGTGGCCTCAGAAACACGAGGAGGAAGGAGCAGAGCTGTTTGAAGCCCCTCCACACTCACAGCCCTGCTCAGGAGAGGGGCAGAGGGTGTTAACAACTTCCAAAATATTCAGATGAACCAGCGAGATTAGGGCTTTGAGAAGAGCCTTCACTGAGGATCCTTTTCATGTCTAAGATACATATCTGGCTCATTCACTGTCTGCAGAGATGAAAGCAACCTCTGATGGGATCTTCTCTGCTCACCACCTTATCTCATCAGTGATAAAAAGACCAGCCCTGGCTTTGGAACCCATAATGCAATTATTAATATTTGCCTGGTTTTTCCTCTCTTGGATGAGCGTGTGTATGAAGGGGAGAGGAGGAGGGGAGGAGACCAGAGCTGGTGGTGTTGCTTTGAGGGCCAGTTTTAATTATGACATAGATATGGTTAAGGGGATAAAAGGGTTTTACCTCAGTGTTTAATGGGATCCCAGGTGCAATATTTGACAGAATGGAAGAAATGCAAAAAACATATCAAATATATCAAAATATAAAATTAATATATAAATACATATATAAAATATAAAAATACAAGGCAAGTATCATTAGGCATCAATGGTTGCACCACTCTCTACATTACCCCAACCACGGTGGGAAAGATCTCCTTTTCCTAAATCTGCTGCAGGTGAAACGGAATTGTGCTGAAATCCATCCATCCTTGACAGGACACACCATTACCACGGCCACAGGAACCAGGAGATGGGGAAGAGCAGAGCACTAAACATCACCTGGCCTTGAAATGCCACCCCACTGACCCACACAGGTGAGGCAGGCTGGGATCTCTCCTCCCTTACAGCTTTTCTGTAGCTTGTGACATTCACAAAATGCCTCAGGATGCAGTGTCAGGCWCTGCTGCTGTGTCAGGTGTCATTTATCATCTCTGCATGACCAGAAAGGGCAGGGGACGCTGCACACAATGGAGAGGGGGCAGTGAGGTGTGTATCGTGCTGCTTCTGCCGTGCAAGGTGGGAAAAGTGCCTTCTACAATAAAGAAATAACAGTAGTTGGGATTAATTGGAGGTTCAGAGCTGGGGAATCCCACTGGGTTATACAAAATGGCAATCCCTTCCCCACTTTGCGTGTGGAGAAAGGGAAATGTGAAAGAAGAAGAGCTCCAGGATGGATAAAAGCAAAAAAGGAACTTCATGAAAGCACAGTCAGATTGTCAAACCACAGACACTTATTCTAAAAACAAAAAGGACTCTGTTTAGGTTCCAAGAGTCGACGCTCTGTGTAAACCTGCTATATATTATGCACCTAAAACTAAAAGTGCTCTCTCTGGATGTCAGCTGCCTGTCACTGCAGATAARAGAAGGTCAGACCAACTAATCTGGCTCCCCCAGAACTGCTGCACACAGAAATGCATAAACTCATGGTTAGTTTTGCAGGAACTAAAGGATTCTTTTTCTTGATGTCAGCTTATTCAGCCACTGTAGCGGTGACCAGACAACACAGAAAGTCAAAAAGTTGGAATCTGTTAAGTCCRAGAATATCAATTATATATTAAATATAAATTTTAAAGGACACTCTAAGGTGGCCAGTCACTGCCCTCACTCATTGTCCTCGAAACTCAGTGCTCTGGTGGACTTCTATTTAATGAAAACTCRTAAGTAAAACACTGCCTTTTCACATTTCTAAGTCCCACGTCCCATCTAAGTGMAACTTGAAATATTGTATGTGATTCCCCACTGGTAAAGGAGTATGGCATTCCCCTTTTTTTTTATAAAATGTGAAAATGAAGAACTGATTAATGTAAGGTTAAACAAAATACTTACTCAAATCACTGTGCCTAGTTATAGAATGTTCTTTTATCTAGGAGAAAAAAGGAAAGGCCATCTTGAAAAGGAACCATCTGTTCACTAATTATGCATCAAAAAGTTCCCTGGTTTTCCAGAAAAGGTATTATTTAAAGTAATAGTATAGAATCTTTTAATTAATAGTACAGAAT
>NW_026623707.1:372302-383617 GCF_030028575.1 Malurus melanocephalus
CTTCACACTCACACTGGCAATGTGAAATTCTGCCTGCCCTGCCTGTTTGAGCATTCCAACTCACGCTGCCCCGTCCTGCTGCAGGGCAGTCGGTGCTCAGACACCCACCTGCCTGCTCCAGCAGCATTGCCAAACCCCTTCCCATGCTTCCCCCCTTTCCAGAGCATTCTCCCTTCCAGTCCTGCACTCAGCAGCAGCCAAGAGGCTCTTCAAACAACCCCATTTGGCACCTTCCCTCTGAGCTGCCTATTCCAGGCTGCCAATACAAGCACAGCAGCTCCAAACTGCCCAGCTGAGCCAAGAATTCTCTCCCTTGCGTCCAGCTCGCCAGCCAGAGGCAAATGCATGAACTTTAGAGATTATCTGGAGGGAATATTCCAGGAATTCAGATTTCAGCCGCAGCAGTAGGGCCATACATCATTAAAGCTGCCTCTCCTGCCAATGGGAAAAGCAAACATCAATGATTTAAATCACCGCTCCCCAGCGGCTCGTTTAAATCACTTGGATGGAAATCAGTCCACCTTGTCACTGTGCGAGAGGTAGAAATGGAAGTTGTGGATTCATGACTCCCAGGTCCACACTCAKCACTGGACGTGGAGCAGGTGACAATAAATCCTGTGTGGCACAGGGTATAATAAGCAGTTTTGTGAGGTGTGGCACTGGTGAAACTCGAACTCTCCAGCTGTGTGTGGTGTTTGGAGTGTCTGCTGYCTGTGTGCCTATTGACCAAAGCCCTCTCTGCAGTCAATATGTGCAGCACTGTGCTCTTCAGTGCTTTATCAGGGTTAAGCTCATTGATCAGCTCCTTTCTGGGAGCACTTTCMTGGAGTTTTCCTTTCATTTTAACCCCCAGCCCATCTCCCAGAGACCTGCACAAGACACGGGGTTGACATTTGCTGCAGATGGGGACACACTCAGAGGCACAGCACGGGGTGAGGAGCCTTGGAAAATCTGTCCAAAGGCACATTCCCACATGGGCACAGACAGACACATCTGGGGATGCTCTGTGCAGACCCAAACCAGGCTTCTGGCCTCTGTCACCAAAGCTCCAGGCTGGTGTGTGAGCAGAGGTGTCTCTGCCACAGAAAAACCCCTGTGTGACTGGAGAAAACTCAGGAAGGCTGGCAAAGGGAAGAAATGCTGCTGCACTGTTCAGGTGAGAGCTGATGCAGACAGAAAGCCCAGCCCCGTCCACACAGTCACATCAAATCCTGCTTTCCCTGCAGCCAGAGGAGCTCTGCCAGCTCTCTGGCAYTCAGACATGCTTAAATTGGTTTCAGTTTTTATGGTTGTACAATAACCAACAAACAGCACAACCTGCCATGTAGCAGAGATTCTTTGGCTCCACATTYTCCTGCCTGTTTGATTATTTGGAAGTGGCAGGTTTTATTGTCTGTGTTACCTATGGAACGAGACAGTTTTTAGCAGGTAAAAAGCTACCAGAACCCAGACCCAGGTGAATGCTTCGTGGGCAGGCGGCTGCCCGTTTTTTGACAAACTTTTTTGACACTTCCAGCACTGCAGAGGCATTTGAGAGGTGACAGCTGATTCAATAGAATCAGCTGCAGGACCTGAGGGAACAGCTGRAGCTSTGTCAGGGGATGGGWTGGATGTCAGGGAAAGGTTCTTCTGTCCCCAGAGGGTGCTGGCACTGCCCAGGTCTCTGTGGGGCCAGGATCCCTGTGGGTCCCTTCCAGCTCAGGATATTCTGTATTTCTATGATAATAAGTGCTGTTAATAAATATTCCTGACTCATGTACAAATTAATTTTAAAAAAACAAAACCAAACAGAATGAAAGAAAATAAAAGACAGAAGTGATGTCACTGCTCTGTCCATTACAGATTTATGGGGTGATAGGGAGAACAGGACAGAAACTGAAGTCCCTCTGCTCTTTTGGCTGCTAAATTGTCTCATCCTCTGCTGTGGCTCTCTCTGTACTGAGTAGGGTCAGGACAACATTTAAGTTGTCCCATATAAAAAGGCCCAACTATATAAAAAGCTGATATAATCTTCACACTGTACAGAGGAAAAACCTCCACTTAAAACTCTATCCTCAGATAACAAAAGAGATTTACCTTGATAAGCCCAGAGAAGGCTGGGAAGCCACAATCAGAGATAGCAGAGAGAGGAAGGGACTATAATAAGAATCTGCTTTGTCTGCAGGTTCACTTAAGCAGCTCAGCTCCTTACGAGCTGATTTCAACCTCCACTTTTCAAAGTAATAACAACTCATTAATGAGGATTTTAATTCCTGTTAGGGGACACAACTGGCTCTGTTTAGAGGGTTTTCAACTCCTGCTTGCTTTCTTTGTCACACTCAATGCTTCTCTGTCTCCAATCTTTGCCAGTGGTCAAAGGCAAAAAAATAATAAATTTTTGTTCTTATTTGCATTCTAGGGAGGGCAGTGATTACACTTCTTTCGAAAGACCCTTTTACAGGTCTCCATCTGCCTTTCTAATGGTTTAAAAAAGAGAAAGAAGCTGGAAAATGCCCAAGATTTAATCAGTCACAGCACAGGGAAGGGCTTGAGCTGGTACCCTAAGTGTCTGCACTTAAGTGTCTTCTCTCCTGCTCAAGTGACAAAAAAACCCACCAGCCCTCCCAATGCCCTGTCCCTGCCTCTGCAGCCAGCAGCATCACGAGGGATCAGCAACGAAATAAGAGATCAAAGAACATTACAGAAAAAATAATGGTGGGTACAGAGCAGGCTGAATAGGAACAAGAACATGAGGAAACATGATAAATTTGTGCTGAGACCTCTGAAGACGGGGATAAGAGGGTAACACAGAGAAGCAGAAGGATATGAATATAATTGGGATATGGTTTTAGCTGTGAGATCTGTTAAATTGAATTTCTGTTTGGTATAACATCCCTTGTATATGTTAATCGCTATGTGCTCCAGCAGCCTGATTTAGTGTTATTATCAGAAAGGGYTTCTGCCTTTGTCAGAGGAAGATTACAAATTATTCCAGATAAGTAAGGAAACTAAAGACCTTTAAGACTAATTGGCCATTGTGCAATCCTGTTAATATCCTTTCTTGTCTAACAAAACCCGAGAAGGCAATTAAGGGCAAATACCAAAAAATCCGTACCTGGTTCTCTGGCGTGGAAATATGATTTATACACCCTCGGATTTTCCTGTTGGGAGAGAAAATATGGCAAATGATCATCCATCAGCAGCCAGCACAGCCAAGGAAATGCCAGTTTCATATTAAAGACTGAGCTTTAATGGTTTGTAATGAATGGAATGGTTTGAGACCCATCCTTTCCTGGACTTGCCAGTAGAAACAAGAATTTGTGAAAGGTTTCCATATAAAATAAGAAGCCCTGTTTTTTTAATGAGTTTAGCCAAGCTTGAGCTGTCACATTCCTTGAGACACAGCTGCTTGCTGATGGTTCAGAAGGGATCCTGCCCAGCTGAGTCCTGGCCAGACACACCTGGGCTCACAGGACCCAGCTGTGCAGATCTGCTCAGGCTCCATCAGAAAAGGCACAAACAAACTTTGGAAAGGGTTCTGAGACCTTCTGGACCTCACAGCCATCTCTGATCAGTCAGCTCCTAGCTGCTGATGGTGCTACTATTCATAATTGTCCTAATCAGCTGGTGGGTTTTGCATGATGTTGTTTGCATTCATCCTTTCCCAGCCATCAAAGTCCCCAGTGTTGCAYTAAAGCAGAGAAAATAGGAAAACAAATGATTGTGTGGGTCATTAGTGGGTGGGGTGCAAGGAAAGCAGCCCTGGCTGCTGCAGAGGGTGGTGATGGCCCAGAGCTCCAGCTGGAGGGAGCAGTGATGGCTSGGAATGCTCTGGAGGCAGCTGGGCACACAGCCCTTCACAGGATGCCCCCTTCACAGGGCGTTTGCTCAGCCTAATGCTGACTTTTACAGAGCCATTAATTCATAGCATTGCTTTCTGAGGCAGCTCCTTGATCCTGACAAACTTTACCCCCTCTTTTACCTTGGCTGTTACCTGCTTTGTTCATTGTGTGACTGCCTTAATCTCCCCTGCATGACTCGCATCAGCTTTAGATCTTTAACAACTTTATTGCTTTATTTAATCCTGTGTTTCATGTTCACTTKCTCAGTTAAAAGCAGRATAGAGTCAATCTGATACTCAGGARWTCAGCAGGAGGAACTCCTTCAACCTCATTGCCAGGCTCTGTCCTGCAGCCTTCAGCACCTTCCTGTGCTCTTTTTCTGAGGTTCCAAACCCATGATGGCCAAACCATCAAAGCATTTTTACATGGATGCAGCTTTGGGATGCTCACCCTGCCCCAAATGGATGTTCCTGGATGGTGGGAGGCTGTGGGAAGGAAAGGTGGTGGCTCCAGGACATCACCCCAGGAGCTGTCTCCCTGATGGGCCACCCGGCTTTGACTGGCAAGAGTAGGAATTCCTCATTTTGTAAATGAGATAAGGMAGGATTAAAAAGAGAGAGATTAAGCCAAAATCTCTAATAGGTGTTTAAAATTGCCTAACACAACACACAACCTGCCTTTTTCTTTTTTTATTTTTTTTATTTTCTAGCCCCAAGCCACAGGAGGCTCCTCCTGAGCCTGAAGCTCTCATATTTGAAGTGCTGTGATATCCTGGTGGATATCCTGGCTAAACCTTCACCTGGGAGGAAACATCTCTTTAATGGCATGGCAAAGTCTCTGTGAGGTTCTTATCCTAAATAAATCCTTGAAGATTCACATCTTCCTAAAACACATCTCACAACTGGTCCTGGGAGTCCAAAGAACAACGAGCTGAGAGAGGGGAAGAACAAAATAAAAGCCAAGTGCTGAGAAAAGTGTTTTCTTGTGAGTGTGGGGCCTGTGATGTAAAGTATTCAGGACAACTTCCAGTGGGAATTGAGGCCAGATGAAATTGGGGTTTCCAGTGGGAATTGAGTCCAAATGAACTTGGGGCTTCCAGTGGGAATTGAGGCCACATGGAATTGAGGCTTCCAGGGGGAATTGCAGCCAGATGAGATTTGGAGCCCTGGTCCTGCAGCACCTCAGTGTTGCCACATTGCTCATGACCTCCACAACCTCTCTGCAAMTTCTTTTCCTTCCCCACAAAACTGAGTCCACCAAGCCAGTAGATCCATGGAGATTTAGCAGAGACCTTGTGGGTAAAATACTCCCAAACATGCCCTCATGCTGAGGTGTTTTTGCAGTGAAAGTCTGCCCATTTTGCTGCTGTGTCAGTGCCTTGGCAGCCTCTCCTGGCTGTTCGAGTGGCCACTGAGCCATGGCACCTCTCAGCATCCCCGTGGGGACAAACCCATTGCCCTGCAGACACAGGTGGGTCTAAATTTCCCTCTAAATGGAAACCTGGGTGGGCATTTCCCTCTAAACATCTGCTTTGTCTTTAATGAATTATTGCTTTTCACCAGGCTGCATTTTCCACTGCAACCTCCCCGGTAAAAAGGATCTTAGGAAAGCTCATTTAAATTTCAAGGACCTCTTAGGGATAGTTGCTAATGGTTATGCTAATTAGCATCGGGTCTGAGTGACAGTTATGTCCTGGAATGATTCACAAATCACATTTTCTTGGAGCTTATTAGCAGACTCATTAACTGTACAACAGTACATTACTTTCARAAATTCAGATCTAAGCAGAAAATTAAAATTATTTGCTAAATGACCTAATAAAATTGAATAAAATGTGCTGAGAAAGTGAAAACTTATCAGGACTCCAGAATTTGGCTAAAAATAATCCGCATTTGCCATTGATGTTCACCCATTCCTCTGGGAGTGCAGCCCAGGTGAGTYTCACTTAGAAACCTGTTTGGATTTGAATACCAGAGAGCTCAAACCAACAGCAGCAAATCCCAGCTCTTTGAATCTCAAACTGGGATTGAGATTCCCTGGGATTGAGGGAAAAGAGGACYTTTTCCAGCGATGCATTTTGTGGTGCCTCCTCTCCATCTCCATTTCTCCTCCCTCTACCATCCTCCAGGCAAACAAAAACCCAAACAGATGCACTTTCCTACCTCCACGATGAAATCTTTTACCAGGGTTAATTGTAAAAATAAAAATTCTTTTTGAAGTCAGAAAGAGCATTGAAAGGAATGAGACCACCAGACAGTTCTTCTGTTTGTTTTTTTTCTTCCTGAACTCTCTAATTGTACCAGCAAGAAGTAGTATTTCAAAGGCACTTAAAAGTATTTTTTGAGGCCTTCAGTGCAAAAATCACAAGGCTGGGCTGGACCAGATACATTCCCAGGTCAGAAATTTCTGTTGAAYTTTCAAGGAATCTGCTCTTCACCTCATATTCAGAATGAAAACATGATTTTTTGGTTCCAGATTTTATTGAGGACTCCTAAAATATCTCAACTTCATAAAACCTCGAGCTGTAGCAGAAATAACTGATGAGTGTACAGCTTTCTTGGCACACTGAAGTGCCTGGAAATTTCTCTCCAGCTCCCCRTTTCTCACAGGCATTGTTACACTTGCAATTTATCTCAGGGTGAATAAAACACATTCTGCTTCATGACATTTTTTGGTTGGATTTTTTTTATTTTTTAAGGCATCTAACAGCAGGTCTGAAATAGAATCCATGGGAATATTTTTCACTACAGAAGTCTCAAACCAAAAGAAGCTGTTTAATTTAAATGTGTTTGTCAACCCCACAAAACTTTGTTTTACAAAAGCAGCAATCTGATAAGATTGGAGTGATAGGCAGAGCTTTTTTCCCTTGAACTCCAACTTCAAAAGAACCAACTTTTAAAATAAAAGGTTTTAAAAAACAGAAATTAGAATGAAATATTTTGATGCCATGGAAACAATCACTTCACATGAAAAAAAATACCTTCAGCTTTAGTACTTTAGATTTGAAATGCTGRAAATTGAGACTGAATAAATGAGGAGATTTGTGTTGAGTTCCTGGTCAGATCCTCAGCAGGACTCTGTCGATTCCTCACCATCGTGAAATCAGTGTGATGCAGCCCCACCTTTTGTTGTGTCCAAAATTAACTCAACTTTTAACCTCACAGTCCTTGAACAGCCCCTTTTTCCAGCACCTGTGCAGGTCCCAGCTGCCTCATCTTTCCCAAATCCCTTCCCAGACCACCAGAGCCAGGATTAACAGAGGTCTGTGGTGTGGACAGATGTCCAGGGATGGACTGAAACCTCCACAGCTCTTGTGCCACCAACCCTTCCTCTCACAAAATCATACCTAGGTCCTGTGAGGGTAATTTCTGGCAATTATAACTGCATTCAAGCCCAGAAACTCTGGTTTTATTTCAGCAGGTCCTTTGAAAGCTTTTCTTCCAACTACAGTAGAAATTCTGTTTTAATCAATATTATTGTTCATTTTCAAGGCCAGGCTGGACAGGGYTTGGAGCAGTCTGGGACAGTGGGAGGTGTCCCTGCCATGGCAGGGGTGGGATGGGATGAGCTTTGAGGKCTCTTCCAACCCAAACCATYCTGTGATTYTATRATTTTATAATTTTATAATTTTAATATGTTCTAAATTTAAGGTGCTTACAAGCAAGTGGACAATCCCACCCGGGGCAGCTGGAGAGGACAAATCATTAAAAGTTCTGGTGGAAATTGGGGAAGGGAATCCCTTGGCTCTGAAGGGATTTGCTCTTCAGAAAAACCCTGTCTTTTTGACAGAATGTGTTGTATTTTCCCCACAACCCAGGGATTCTTCATCTAATAAAGATCCYGTGAAGCTGCTGTCACTGCTACATAAAGCATTATGGTCTTAGATAGATAGATATAAAATATATATTAAAATACGGCATTTAAAAAAAAAAGAAATCACTATGGGAATGCAGTACAATCTGCAACCCAAAACACACCTGGGCTGCCAAGAGCCACTGTCTGGGGAGATAAATTCAAAATTGTACCTCAGAGCACTTCACTGGGTGTGGTGGGAAGCACCTGCTGTGTGAATTCATCAGTGAAAGGTTGGGTTGGGAGGGACCTCAAAGCTCATCCAGTGCCACCCCTGCCATGGCAGGGACACCTTCCACTGTCCCAGGCTGCTCCCAGCCCTGTCCAGCCTGGCCTTGGGCACTGCCAGGGATCCAGGGGCAGCCACAGCTTCTCTGGGCACCCTGTGCCAGGGCCTCATCACCCTCACAGGGAACAATTCCTTCCCAATATCCCATCTAAGCCCAGTTTAGAATTAACAGCACAGATGGAYGCTGCCTCAGGATCCAGACATCCCCCAATCTGGGCTGGACTGAGCACAGAAATCTTGTCCCAAGTTTGGGCTGACCTGCTACCAAAAAAAGGATCAAAGCCCAAATGTTCACAGCTGCAAGTCTGAACCTTCCTGGTGCTTCAAGAGCTGGATCTGAAGTTCCTATGTGATGTCCCCTCAGGCAGAAACAGAACGTCACCTGCATGTCCCCTCCTCTACTTCCAGAAGCCAAAAAAGAAACACAGGAAAATGGAAACTTTCCCGGGAGGAAAGGACATTTAGGACAACAAAACAGGAGGAAGACTGGACATCTTTCACAGCTCAGACTGGCAGTGGTGATCTCCAAAAATCCCACTAGTGCTGCCTAATGCCTGCATCTTTAGACTTGCTCAGTCCTCAGGAGCTGTCTGGAAATCTGTGGAGCCAAAGCAACTTCACAACAGATTGTTTCACACAGTGCCTTTCACCCCAAGCCCTCKCCACATCGCTGACCCAGCTGGGCCTCCAGATGAGTTTGTGTTTGGCTTCAGCAGCTGCTCAGCATGTTGTAAAATGAGCCTGCTTGTTTAAGAAACCCCATGTAAATTGAGGAACTCAGCAATGCATTGAGCTTCAAAGAGCCACTCTGGGTTGATTTCTATTCTCCTGGCTTGGAAATGGGGATAAAGAAACCTGGAAATGCCCAATATTGGACAGAGTGGGAGGGGTGGGATTGTGGGGTTCTGTGCTGGTCTGAAGTGATCTCCCTCTTAGCTTCCTCCAGTCTGTGATTTCACTCCACTTCAGCTCTGGCACAAACTGACTGGTGCTGCTACTTTGCTTCCCAATTTCCCAACATTTTCACTCAGCTCTGGGAGCTCCAGCCACAGTTCCAAGGCGTTCAAGATAGTCTCACAAGAGGGAAGGATCTCAACATTCACCCCTTTAAAAGCAAACCCCGAGTGTTTGCAGCCCATSCTGTGGGTTTGTTGGGATTTCTCCCTGCAGCTACATCTTCTCACTGCATTTCTGTGCCTGTAGCAACAAAAACAAGGCAATAATTTACCTCCCATGGCTGTCATACCAAAACTGGATTTTTATCCCAGTCCCTTATCTCCTTCATTCAGAGCCAACGTGTCTTATTACTTTGCAGCAAACATGGTCAGAGATGAAAGATTCCCTCATATATTTCCCTTCCTATTAAACCACAAGACTTTACCCTTCTCTTTCATTCTTCAGGCTTGGATTTGACTGTTTCTATCCCTGCCACATGTGATTTGGGCTTTCATGTGAACGTGAATATGCGCATCGATCTATTTACGCTCTTCATCACAACCAAACAAGATTGGGGGCACTTTAAAATACCTGGCCACTGAATGCTATTCCATCAGATATCCACAGCCATAACCTTTACCTTGGAATTATGCAGGTACCAGAATAAAACGTTTCTGAAGACTTTCAATATTTTCATACATTTTCCTCACCCGTTTCTATGTGCATGTGTTATACCAGGAAAAAAAAAAATTACCTGGAAGGGTCGTTTTTTATTCCTAGAAGGATCTGATCAGGCCAGCACAGGGGAATGGACCCAGAGGATAAAACCCAGGCAGGACTTGGCAGGACATTTTGGGAGGCTCTGGGACTGGCTAAACTGAATCATGTTCTCCTCCCCATATCAGCAAAACACAGCCCAGCTGCAGGTAAAGGATTAAAATTCTTCATCATTCCRCAGCACTGTTAATTATTTTTGCCCTATCTTCTCCCTTCAGATCTCAGATTTTTTTTTTATTTTTTTTATCATGGTAAAGAGTTGGGTTTGCTGCAGCCTCGGTGAGCATCRTTTCCATCCTGCTGAGGGAGAAATGGGGGTCAGAAAAATAATCAGAGTTCTGAAAACCATTTAAGTGCTAATAGTTCACCTTTTTAATTTGTACTTT
Source organism: Malurus melanocephalus (assembly GCF_030028575.1). Lineage (NCBI taxonomy): Eukaryota > Metazoa > Chordata > Aves > Passeriformes > Maluridae > Malurus > Malurus melanocephalus. The sequence continues at coordinate 382,364 of NW_026623707.1, forward strand.
GAGGATGGAATGGTAGAGAAGCCAGAAAGATCAGGGTGCCTGAAGGATTAGTACCTGATTTGGGTTTAAAGAGTAATCACATCACCTGATTTAGTCTGCTGATGTCAGAGGCCACGTTTCTCTGGATAATCAGTGAAACAAGGTGATGATTCCAGAGGGAGGCTCAAGCTGTGCTTCAAYCACAAGAATTAAATGCACTGTCCAGCCTTGTCACACACAAATTTGTGGGTTTTTCACTTCCTGCTTTCCAGAAGGGAGTTGGGGCAGGTTTCAGCCAGCCCCTGTTCAGGACAGGCAGCAGACAGAGCTGAGTGTGGATAACTGAGCACTCCCACCCTGACACACRGTCCCTTTCAGTCTTTTGAGTGGCTGGAAGCCCTGAAGAGCTGTCAGAAAACCACTCATTTACTCTAAGAGGCAGTGCAAATCCCACTCCACACAAGAAAATCCAAAGTTTTCCCATGGACTCAGAGTTCCCTGAGCCCACTGTGACGTGGCTGCTTGGCACTTGTCCACCCACTGCTGAAACGGTGGGGTTGGGATGGTGGAAAAGGAGAGCCAACAGGGAGCACTGCTGGGTGTGATTTCCTGTTCACACCTCTAATTAACGTCAGCAGGTCATCAGTGGTGCAGGGACATTAATTACATGTGAATGACAGCTGCAGCAGCTTTGAGAGCAAGCACGGTGTCACCAGACTGCCAAAAAGGACAGGCCTTGGACATCACACCAAACYGCATGAATTAAGAAATAAACTGTGATTTAAGTGTTTCAATATTAAAAAAAAAATATATATATTGTATTGCAGTAGCAATAGCAGAGATAACCCAAAAAATGGGGAAAAATGCTGCAGGAATAGTGAGTGAATTCATTACCGACAGTGTCCTAGGACAAGAAGAAGCTATAAATAGTTCTATGGTGGTCATTAAGCCGTCCAAAATCTTGGGAAGGTACCACCTGCACACATGTCTTAGTTTTTTGAGAGTTTTGGGAGAACAAACGCACATGAGCCACTCATGGGGGAAGCTGCACAGTCCTGCTGTGGCCTGAGGGTGCTCCACACCCCTTCAGGGCAGCAACCACCCTTGCCTTGGAGCCCACAAGGGATGGAAAGACCCCAAAGGGTGATGAGACCATGTTTGGGCTCAGCCTCTTCATCACAAGGAGTTTGGGTGCTCTGGTGGCGTTGTTGGGGGCTGTGGTTGGGTGGGAGGGTCTGGATGGACAAAACCCTGAGTCAGAGTCACACAGAGATG
>NW_026623707.1:383860-385691 GCF_030028575.1 Malurus melanocephalus
GGATGAGGATGAGGATGAGTCTTGTCAGAGGGGCCTGCTCCAGGCAGGGTGGGGCTGGGGTGGTAGCACAGTCCTGTGGGATCTCCACCATGCACAACATTCAACTATAGAAGCATTAAGGTTGGAAATGCCTCTGAGATCATCAATTCCAGCCATCAACCAGCACTGCCAAGTCCACCACAACAGCACCTCTGTCCCCTCCAAGCTAACTGCAGAGACTTGGAAAGCTCCCCTGCTGGCAGGGCAGGCAAGTCTGGAGTGTTGTCCTTTAGCAGCTGCTGACTGGAAGAAGACTATTTCCACTTCATATCTTCATGTGAAAAAAACCAACATTTAAACTGCAGAGATCAAAAATCATGCTACAAACAGCATTCTGCCACTGAATGCTAACAACATTGGGAATTCCACTTTTTTCCCCTCCCATTAAGAGACATTTTCCTGGCCATTAACATCCCCACACTCCTGTGCAGAAGTGCATTACCTCTAACACGGGAGGGCTGACAAGCAGCAGGAGATGTGCAGCTCCCTGGTGGTTAAATCCATAGGAAACCTCTGGTGTTTAATGAAACCCCTATGGAGACCTCCATATCAGCCATGGTTTAATGCTCCATAATGGCAGTGAATAATTTATCTACGAGCAACAGCAGCTCGTGGTTCGCTGTGCGTTAGGAGTTATTTATGAGGTAATTTTAACAGTTTCACACTGGCTGGTCATTATGTCACCGAGGAGGGGTGAAATACTCCCGATGGCCGGCTGAGCAGTGAACAATGACCCGGGAACACTTGCAGGGGTGTGGGCACAGCTGGGGAAGGGAACAGCTCCGYAAAAACCTCCACAGATCTCACCCCACACACACCTGCTAACACACAGCTTCTCCTCACRCAGATAGGTTTATTTTSAACARCTGGAACAAACCAGGATGTCCATTYRAARARCWRTTCTTTACTGGCAGAGCTAAAGATAAGGGCTTGCAGCATGGTACAAGCTTGTGTAAGGTTAGTGTTTTCCATGTTCCAACRAACAGCTGGAATGAGGYTYTGATGAGCCTTGTTTATCAWTGTTAATGGCTGYCCTTGAYTGACTACCCMTCACCTGATATTAAATATCCTAAAAAGAKATTTCCCTASSCTGAGGCATGAACAGACTSRTGGAATCYAAGATGTTYATTGYAAACTAAGATGTTTATAAAAACCTTCCCAGATCTCTGCAGAGCCCGCTGCCCCCCACCAGCTCTGCCCCAAGGATCCCCTGCAGCTCTCACCTTCCTCCTCCTGCCTCTAATGGCACCTTCCACCTCCCTCTGCCTGGGTCCAGTTCCAGCAATTKTTCTGTAGAAGAGGTTGGGGAGTGAGTGGAGTGTAGGGAACAGCCTGGGGACACTGGAGAGCCAGGACACAGCATCACATTTAGATCTGCTGTGCTCCAGGGAAGGAACATCTCCTCAAGTGTCCCAGGGCAGTGGAGAATGGCCAAACAGAGGAAAYTCCTGCACTTTCTGGAGCACACAGAGCATTGTAAACCCACCTGTAACCCCTTCATCTTCAGGTGTGTGCTGCAGGCAGCCTGTGGGACCAGAGACCAGGGAAAAGGAAATTGAGGGCATGGCCACAAAGCTGCAGCACGGGCTCTGGTGGCAGTGTGACAGCAGGCACAGGACACTGGCACAGGGGTGATACCATGGACGAGGGTGAGTGGCAACAGGGCAGCCAGGCTAGGAGAAGAAGGAGAAGAGAAAGAGAAGGAGAAGGAGAAGGAGAAGGAGAAGGAGAAGGAGAAGGAGAAGGAGAAGGAGAAGGAGAAGGAGAAGGAGAAGGAGAAGGAGAAGGAGAA
>NW_026623707.1:385772-395421 GCF_030028575.1 Malurus melanocephalus
AGGAGAAGGAGAAGGAAGGAGGAGGAGAAAGAAGGAGAAGGAGAAAGAAGGAGAAGGGGAAGGGGAAGGAGAAGGGGAAGGGGAAGGAGAAGGAGAAGGAGAAGGAGAAGGAGAAGGAGAAGGAGAAGGAGAAGGAGAAGGAGAAGGAGAAGGAGAAGGAGAAGGAGAAGGAGAACAGAAAGAGGACGAGAAGACCTTCTTCTGTAGAACAGGTCTTGCCACCAACTGGCCAAAAGGAACACTGAAAATAGGAGGGGTAGAAATGAAGCAGAAGGTGACAAACCATGGAATTAGAAGATCTACAGAAAAGAAAGAGTGAAAACACCGATAAAAACTAGGAGGAGGTGCCAGAGATGAGTGCTGTTGTGAGGCTGGGTATCAGTGACCTGCAGAAGGTGAGAGCCCTGACACCTTGTGCCAGCAATGCTCTGGCCCGGGCAGATCAGCAGCTGCTGCCACAAGAGACAAAATAATGAAGAATATTGAAAGCAAACTTGTTACCAACCTGGAGTAGGACTATGGTTAGAAGCAAGAAATGAGCAAGAAGGGGTAGATTTGAAAACTGGTTGTAGCTGTGGCAGGAGGTTTCTTAATTGAGCTTTGCTGGGTTTGCATTGGTTTTATTCCTTTAAAAAGTTCATTACAAAATATCCCAACAGCAGCACATGAGAAATGGGGCCAGATGAAAAATCCCCAAAGCTGTGGGATCCTCCTCCAGCAATGTCCCTGAGGCTCAGATCCTGGCTGGGCTCTCTCTGCTGGCAGCTCTCCTCCCTGCCAGCTGCACCGTGTAGAAGGGCTGGTCTTGTAGGGAGCTTCAAGTCACAACTTGTCCCAGGTTCCTTCTCCAAGCCAGAYTTTGACCCATCCTTTTCTTTTTCCCCTCCAGAGCTCAGCAGGCTGTGCTGAACTCAGTGGCAGATGTGCTGCTGTGCAGAATTGCTGAGCAGATGTGCAGATGTGCTCCATAAGAAGGTCCTGCAGCTACACCGATTTTTCAGKCTGGAAGTTCACGTCAGGAGGATTTACCAAGGGGAACACAACTCCTCAGCTGTAYATATGGCTTTGCTGAAGCCAGTTAAAACACATTTGCTTATCACAAGGAGCATCGTCTGCCTTTCTGGATTCAGCCCAACAGAAGTGCTAAAAATAAACCTCATTTCCACTATCCTTTTCCCCCCACAAAAACTTCCATCCCTGTGCAGCTCTGCCCTGAGGTGTCCCCTGCCATGTGCCCCCTTCCCAGTGCATCTTGTCTGGTGTGTGCTGTGGAAAACTTTCTGAGACCTCAAGACCTTATTCCAGTGTTCCAGCTCCCATCCTGCTTCAAACAACAGAAGACATCCTGAGAACCCTAAAATAATCCTTTTCCCATAGCTCTGTTCACAGAAACAGCTCAGACAATTTCACTGAGTCCCTAAAAAAAAAAAGGCATAGACTAAGACAGGTACCCAGCACAGAAAATTTCAGTTTAAGCTGTTTGTTTAAAAGAGGACAAAAGGGTTTTACAATGGGGAGTGCTGGGCCAGCACAGCTGTGCCTTGTGGCTTCGGTGCATATTGGAACTGGCCGATATCTGGGCTTGGGGAAGARCTCCTTAACACACAAATAGTTCTGTGAGCTATAAAATATACTGCAAATATCAGGGGAGAAAAGTGCTATTTCACATACCAGATCTCCTGACTGCAGGAAGAAACTCAGAGATTTCAGCATTTACTGAGCAGATCAATACCTCTAAACTGAATCCATAAAGCTCCCAGAGAAAAACCCCTCCTGCTACACCATGTTATCACTTTTTACTCTTTTTTTGCTGCATCACAAATCTGCCATGGATACTGGCTCAAAAGTCACAATGTTCTGAAAATACCAGCTCTAGATTCCCAAAGGATCTTGCTGAAATTWTCCTCCCTTCTTTCAATGAGAAAGAAACCTGCCTAGCAGCTTCCAGAGTCAGATTCCTCATTTTCTATTAATTAACATTACCTGGCCAGAGTGAGGCCACTGCAGAGTGGACAAATCCATTTTCTCACTCACCTGAGCCCCCTCAGCCTTATTATACAGATTCACTCACAAGCATTTATGTGTTAATTCCACTGCTCCATCCTTTGTCCCTGCCTGACAATTTTCCATTTAAAACCCCCCATCACATTTTCTCCTGGCAGTCTTTACTCACAGAGCTCCCAATGGTCGATTGCTGTGCCTGGAACCACTCTCCAGACCTCTCTGGGTGTCTGTGGAGCAGCAGAGAATCTCACAAGCACAGATTTTCCYACCCCACCTGTGTCAAAGCTGGGCTTTCCCATTTACAAACCCACACCTGGAGCTGAGCTCATTTTTGGACAGTGCAAGGAAGGAGCTTCTAGAAACCAGCAAGAGAGCTGCTTTCACAGAGAGCACATTATTTTATCTTATTTCACCCAGAGAGAGTAAAAGACTGAGTCACCTTCCTTTTTCACTGCTTCAGAGAGGAAGATTTGGCCAAAGAAGCAATGAGAGAATCCAAGAGTGAAACTCTTCYGTGTACAAACCTTTGCTTCACCATCCCTTCTCCTCTCCCAAACACCAAACTAAACAGATGTACCCAGGACAGTCACTTCCTTGTCTTTCCAAATTTTTGGCTGAGAATTATCACTTCTTTAATTCTTGTGGACTTCCTGCTCGAATTCCAGATAACATCAGGCAGTGAGGAAAAGCATCCAGCAGTGATGTCCTGACGTCAGAGGTGGGGTAGGAGGGATGGCATTTTCACAGGGCTCTGCTTGACAGCAGATACCTGGAACAGACTTGTACTGGGAAGAAAAGTGATTTCCTGACATTTTCAAATCAGGAGTATTCAGAAATTAGGTTGGAACAATTACACACTGCTGGGAAGATTTAACCTTGGAGTGGGCGCAGAAAACTCCATTTTCTTCATTTTTTTTTTTCCTGTGATAGCACAAGCAATAGCTCTTTGGTACTTTTAAATGTTTTTAAAGTGTTAGAGAGAAGAAGAAGTTACCCCAGCTGGAATTTCAATATATATAACTGCAGTGACTCACACTGTGGAAATTATTTATTTACACTTTTAAATGGGGTACTTTTACAAAGCTGACTGCTACTGAAATCAATGGAGGTGCTTTGGTGCATTTAAAAATCCCCCCATCTGCCTCTGAAAGTCTTCTGGTTTTACAGCATCCCTTAAAATCAGAGTTTGCCTCCCTTTCAGGCAGGTAACAAACAGGAATAAGTGAGAGCTAAGATATATTCAGGCAATAAAGCACAGGTGCCCATTGAACATTTGGAGGGGGAACAAACTGTGTCAGGTTTATCGATCCTCTCRTGGTCCAGGCTCACAAAGCTCTTTGCAGCTCTGCTGTGCTCCTGCCCAAACTCCCCAGAGGTGCCACAACTCACCCAGGACAGGGTGACAACAGGGAGCCCTCGTGTGACACCTTCCCCTGCCAGCTCCAGGCTGCCTCCAGCTCAGCTCTGCTCAATTGAAGGCAAATTCTGCATATTTGAAGCCATCACTTATTTCTGCATACTCATAGAATGGGGGAAATAGTAAGAAATCAATGCCAACCCACCCTCCYTCCTATAATTTCATGGATCTCCGCGTCCTCCTCTGCTGTTTCCTCTCCAGGATGTTGTAAAGGGAGTCATAGTGGTACAAATGATCAGACACATTTAAAAAACGACATATGATGGGTTTTTAAATCTACAGCAACAGCAACAGCCCCCCACAGAGTAACATTTGTATAAACTGTTGATGAAAAGGAACTTTTATGGGAAATACAGAAGGAGAAAAATCAGTATATTTCCAGCTAATCAGATGGAAACAGTAACTACTATGTAATTATTGCAAGAAAGTTGTTCCATCTGTAYTCAGGCAAAACTTTGCAGCATCCAYGCTATTTAAATCTGCAATTTGTCCTTGCTGCAGATATAAAATATAACCGTGACACAAGAACAAATGAGAAATGATGCCTTGGGGGAGAATAAGTTTAGGCTGGAAATTAGAAGGATTCCAGCAGTAAAAGGAATGAAGTATTCGAGCATTCTTTGGCTTGGAGTAGGAAGAATAAAAAAAGGAAGAATAAATAAAAAGGTGGTTTTGTCTTGTGTGTCATTAACTTCACCTGATCCTACACAAAAAAGATTTGCAGCAGTCTGTGGAAATTGGAGCTTTTGGACCGAAAGCTGTGAGTCCATCTGAGCTGCCTGTGAATCCAAATCAATGTGTGGGCTCATAAAAGGCTGAGGGAGGTCTCCAAAGAGCCCTTGGTGGGCAGGTGTGGGCATAACTCAGATCCTGGCATGGCCTGGGCTGCTGCTGGCACCAAGGGATGCGTTCACAATGGATTGCTGATTCCCAGAGGAAGAGCAGGGAAGGCTCAGCCAGGGCTCTCAGCCAGGCTCTGCACTCTTGGGAAGGTCCAAACTAACATTACCTGCACCACATCAGCTGAGTTTTTATTTCCAAGGCTGCCAGWGTGAGCTTTTCCTGGAGTGACACTTGCAGAGGGAAAAAAAAATAAAAAAAAAACTTTTGCTTTTTGACCTTCACAGTAGGAAGCAAAACCCTGTGTCCRACAAAATAATGTGCAATACCTTTACAGCTGGGAGGATGGTTGTAGGTTATGTTTCTTGTGGTTTATTATTTTTTTTTAGCTCTGGAGTAGTTCCAAGTCCCATGAAAGCCATCTCCAGCTGATACACAAAAAAATCACAGCAAAGCAGCAGAGAGCAATTCTGTCCTGTGATTATTTGACCCTGACCCTTTAATTGCAGCAGAGAAAAGGCCACTGAAAATGTCTTTGAGCCCACGCAGCTTGAAGGTGCCCAGCAGGATGAAAGACACTCCACACCAAGGCACAGCCCAGTGGTTAAATAAAACCAAAATCATCAACATTTGCTGTGACAAACATGGGGCAGGGACCCTGTGGGGCAGGAAAGTGAGAGCAGTATCGGAACTGTCCCACTGTTGCTTTTGATTTAAGCACAGTTTAGCAATTAACACTATTCCTAATCACTGCTCTCACAAACCTGACCTGGCAGAAGGAAGAGAGATTCCCCACTGGACAGAGATCCCAGCCAAAGGAGGGGGAAATGCAAATAAAAGATTGGGGTGAGGAAGGGGCTRCCATGGCCATGGGAACTGCCCCTCAGCAGCAGAATGTGCTGGTAATAAAGTGCTGCTCTGAGCCTCGAGGGGCGTGCAGGAAGGGTCCCCTCCTTGCCAGAGGAGGTTAAGAGATTTCATCAGTTATAGAGAAGTGTTTTAATTTAGCACCTTGATCAAGGGCAGGCTTTTAAGCRGGATCAATTGGAATCATTGACTGCAAATATGGAAAACCACAGCAAGAAAACAACATTAACTGTGTTTGGYTCTATTGTGCCCACTGGCTTCAGGGCTCTGGGTGCAATTCCTCACTGATGGAACAGCAGACCAGGCTGGTGTATAATGCCCACTCTGCCTATAAAAACACAGAGGATCTTCATTGTTGCTATGCAACATTCCAGCATTGCAATTATTTGACAACTTTCTGCCCCCAATGCCCTCAGTTCGCTTTGCTTCTGCAGCTCCTCTTACTTTCAGTCAGCATCACATTGCAGACATTCCCCTCTGTGCATGGGCAGCTGCCTCCAGAGCAAAAACAAACCCCATAAACCAAAAAAATCCCACACAGCAATTCCCCAAATCCCCGAGCCCCCCMAACCCCATCATCAGCACKTCATTCTCAGGACAAYGCTYGTACCACGGAGCTGCTTCTCCATCTGGAAAGCAACAGAGTTTTTGCCTGATGTTTTGTTTTCTCCAGTGACAGTTTTATTACAGGAAGAAAAATGAATATTTGTATTTGCAGCGCTTGTCATGCCACTTGTGGGGTAGAGAAAAAAGATAAAAGTTGCATCAGAACTGACTCAGCTGCAGACCAAGCCATCCCTCTTTCCTCTCCTGCAGCCTCCCTCCTGCCCCTCTCATTCCTCCTGGAACTTATCACCTTATTTATCTTATCTGCCAGTGTTTCATGTAGAAAAAAAAAATCACCTGGGAAGACCTTTAGCCATCTTCAGCTGAGCTGTACAGGGCAATGCTGACAAAGTTCTGCTCTTCAGATCTCACTTGTAAAAGTCAGACACAAAATTTGCAGGATGTTAGAAGCTGCTCAATGTACTCTGTCTGGAAACACAGAGGAGAAATCTGTATGCTGAACACCTCCATGGATCTGTTAAATAATCAATAATTTTAGGAATCTGATGCTCTGGATGGTTTCAGGTAGCTGGACGTGAGTGCATTCCTCCAGCAAACCCAAGAACACCAAGAGTGCAGCACCGTGGCAAGTTGAAGGAGCAAAATTTTAAATATACTAAGCAAAGCTGTCACAGCACCTTCCCCTCGAGTATCTGAGTTGGCACATCCAGGTGTAAACCCTGCAGAAGCACACCAAACTCTGAACAGCAGCACTGTGTTTCTTGCTGAATATGAAAACTCCCCCAGGACCTGTATCCCCAAAAATGCCATGGCACAGCCACTCCCTGGCAGCAAAAGCAGACCCAGAGCTTCCCAATCTCTTGCAAAGACAAAGAATTCAAGCTGCAGGACATGAACTTGGTCAGATTTTTTTATAGAGGCTAAAATAAATTYGATACCTTGCTTTTTATAATAGTTCTTTACATTGCAAACGTACCCTGAAACACCTGCAGAGTTACAAAACTCTGAGTATTGTCACTTTGAGATAAATAAGCAGATATATGAGCAGTCATATTTAACTTCCTTATTTCCACAGACCTTTAAGCTCCTGCTGGAGCTTGCAGTGCCACAATAGTTATCAGCCTGTGAGGGGGCTCAGCAACGGAGAAAGCACAGCTAAGCCTTAAAAAAAGGGTTTCCATGACTGAAGAAATAACACCTCTTTCCATGCACAGTGTAAATAATGCTGGGTTCAGTGGGGATCCCTCGGGAGGGGAATCAATCCCCCCCACAGGAAATAAAGTGGTGCCATTTGTATGTTAAAAGAAGAGCAGCACAAGCCAGTTACAGTAATGACCCATAAAAGTGAAATCGCAGRAGCAGAGCTCTGCCTCTGCCATTTACACCTCTCCACTGGTAAATAATGGGGACTCTTGCYGCTTTTCTCTTTCTCCTACAAGAGCTCCCATTATCTGAGCCGGAATTGGAAATGCAAAGTGAAACAGATGTTTGTCAGAGCCCTGGAACTGGAGCTGTCTGCTCCTCCAAGGGAAAGGWAAGAGCTCTCATGTCAGACCTGTCTGTGCAGTGCTGAACAGGGAACCTCTCAGAAGGTCACACAGAAGTGTCACACGGTGCTCAGCTCGGTGTCAGAAAGGCATTAATGTCCCAGTCGTGTCCCAGCTGAAATGGCATTTTCTCAGCCAGACCTTGGAGAGTGGCTACAGCTCATCCCAGATTTTCATCCTGGCTCTGTGGAGATCCTGAGCCAGGGGAACACCCTGTCCTGTGTGTGGAAAGGGAGCAGAGCTGGGAGTGTTCTCCTACTGGGCATTTGAACCTCCACAGCTCTGCACATCTGCTCCTGGCACAGCTCCACAGCTTTCTGTCCTGGGAAACGCTGGCACAGGGTGCCCAGAGAAGCTGTGGCTGTCCCTGGATCCCTGGCAGTGCCCAAGGCCAGGCTGGACAGGGCTGGGAGCAGCCTGGGACAGTGGAAGGTGTCCCTGCCCATGGCAGGGGGTGGAACTGGATGAGTTTTAAGGTGCCTCCAACCCAAACCATCCTGAGATTCAAAAGGAGGACAGGGAACAGCAGAGGTGATACCTGGGGGCAGGAAGGACTGACTGCTCGGGAAAGGAGGCTGAGGTGGAGGCACAGGGCCAGGGAGAGACCAGCCAGTCCAGCAGAGACATCCCAGCAGAGCCCAGAGGAGTAAGGAATAGTCAGGGGTGGGCAGAGACAGCAGAGAGCACAGCCAAGCTCAGCACACACAGAGCCCGGAGCTACCTCAACACTCTGAGCTCAAAAGCAGCTCCAGGTGAGGGCTGGAAGTGAAGGTGAAGCTCAGCAGGACACTTAGAGCCTGGTAGGGCCTTGATAACAGCAACCCTAACACATCTGCCTCTCTAGTATCACAATCCCGGTGTTAGGGGGAATTTGCATTTTATTTCTGCACCTCTCTGGAGGATGAAAATATTTCTCTGTGCTGTGTGAAAGAAAATGTGCGTCCCTGAGACATAAGTATCAGCAGTAGGGTTTTCTCTGTGCAGAGCCCATTTCAGGTGTAAGACCTGTGCTGRTCCATGGGTATCCCTACCTTGTTTTTGTCTCACCAGGTCCATTCTGACCTTGTTGCTCAGAATTACGTGGATCCTGCTCAAGGCTGCTTGCTCCAAGCAAACCCACTTGGGTTTTATTTATCATGTCTTTGTCCAGTCCTGGAAAAAATTGAAATTGAATTCTTTTATCTGAAGACTTGCTAAGCAACCAAAGAGCCCAGAATTGAAGTTCTTTAGCCCAGAACTGACCCATGAGTTAGAGTACAGGTCCACAGCAAACCCATCACTGGTTCCTTGAAGGACAGACTTTTCCTCCATGCTGAGCTTCATTTTCACCACACGGTGCAGCACAAGGGCAAAAGGCTGCAGAGTGATGGGAGCAAGGTGAAAAAGCTGACCCCAAAGTGCCTCATCCCAGTGGCAGCAAAGAGTGTTTGTACCCTGTTCTCCAGTGGGAGTCCTTACAGGGCTTTGGGAGCAGATCTCCCATCTCAGGCAGATTTTAATGCCAGCAGTGGGATCAGGCAGTGTGGAGAGGAAGGGGGTTTGTGTTTAGGGTGATTTGGGGTGTGTGGTGATGTGATCTGGGATTTTTGGTGATGTTAAGGCATACACAGCTTTGTGACATCCATTGGGGAGAGAAGAGAAGCCTCCATTTGATGCTGGAGCTCGTATGAAGCCAGGAAAGGACAGGATCAGCCTGAGTTTTGGGGTGCGTGAGCAGCTGCTGCCTGGTTTTGTTGGTTTTTTTTGTTTTTTTTTTTTTTTTCCCAAATGGTGTTACTTCACTCAGGGGATTTGTTCCACTTTCATCAAATAATCAGACTCACCCAAGTGGCTTTAAAACCCCCCTGAAGCCCAGAGTCTGGCACAGAACCCTTGTGGAGCTAAAATAAGCATCACAAAAGTGTTGGTTTTTGTTGGTTTGTTTGGGTTTTTTTCTGAAGACTTTTCCTAAGTAACCAAAGAGCACAATGAAATTATAAAACTGAAGCAAAACCATGCCCAAGAGACGTTTTCATGTTTACCTTGTGTGCATTAAAATATATAATCAGGCTTTATGAAATAGGCTGCATTTCTCCTCCAGACATTCGGGATGTGTAATAGGGCTCATTTGAATTGGAAAAAGGAAAAGTCTTGGAATCACTCTAGACATAATCTTGGAGCTATTCCAGTAAATTCAATTTATTTTGGAGTGTGCATGTGGGTCTGGCTGAGCCTTGGAAGGTTCAGGAGGATTTTTGGAACCTCTGTGTTAGAATTTTATCTCTGCTACACGAGTGGGAACCTGAAACACTTGGATTTACAGCAAGAGATTCACTTCAGYTTTACATCTGGATACATTAAACAAGATCATACTCTGGCTCCATCCCTAAATGTTTTCCTTTTTTTCAGTGTAGATGAGAAAGAAAAA
>NW_026623707.1:395782-402177 GCF_030028575.1 Malurus melanocephalus
GGTTCTGCCTCCTTTTGCCAGCCAAGAAGTTTCATCCTTAAAGGTTGAGATATCTCAATGATGAAGAGGAACCCAAGCCCACCAATACACTCATTAATGAATTAAAGTTTTTTTCTCTTTGCTGGATGCAGTTTACAATCATTTTTGGTCACTCAATAACAACTCTGGGTGCAATGCTCCCCTTTCAATGGTTACCCCAAAAACCTCTCTGCTCCCTACAAACTCTCCACCAACTGAACAAATAAAATTGCTTTTCCAGCAGGGAGGTTGCTGGAGAGAGCTGGCTCTGACTGCCAGGTGTCTGAAATGTGAATATATTGCCGTGGTTAAGAACCAACRTGATTATGCAAAATAAAACTCGGTGCCTGTCTGGGAGAACAGGCGGGTGTGGAGATGAACCCGACGCAGGAGCTCTCCCTGAAACGTGCCTGCCTTTCCTAAGAGAGTGAAAAATTCCTGCTGTCAGGCAAATGCTCACAGAGTGCTAATGGAAGGTGGAATCTGAGCAGGAATTACGGTTCAAGTGGATTGCACAGGCTGGATCCTTGGCTGGTATAAATCTGTGCCTGCAGTGGGTCTGACTGCGAGTCTGCTCTGGGCTCGGCTCATCCATCCTGAGCTCGTTCTTTCCACGTGCACAGCAGCACACAGGCTGGATGGATACCTGCAGGATGCATCCCATTAGCCAGGATCCAGCCCATTATCCAGGATCCAGCCCATTATCATTCTCCAAAAATAAAATATTTCTCAGAGCAGCCTGGAGTTGACACAAGCGAAGGCTTCTTCCCGGGCCACGCTCGCCGTCATGAACAAACCAGAGCTGAGACAGGTTTTATAGAATAAGTTTTATAGAATAAGTTTTATACAATAAGTTTTATACAGTAAGTTTGTCTCCTTGGCAGATTTCTTCCTCTTCCACCCCCTGTCTCCCAGCAGACTGGTGGGACTAAGACAACAGTGACCACTCCAGAAAGTGTGGAGTGGAAAAGTCAATGATACTTTAAGAAGAGACAGTGAGAGGTGGAGCAAAGTGTGAGGAAGGGGTGAGCCCAAGGAGGCCACAGAAAAATTCATCTCAGCAGCTGTGCTTTGATAAAAAGTGACTTTCCAAAACCTCCCCTTTGCTGAGACACCAGCGTTTCATACTGCTGGATGTGACAGCCCATAAAAACCAGAGGCAGGGGGAACACCCTGGGAGCTGAGAGATGCAGAGCAGCAGCAACCTGAGAGGTGCAAAGTGAGTGCAAGACACCAGCAGGAGCAGAGGAGATGGGCTGTGATGTGCCAGGACCCTCTGTGGTTCCAGTCTTAAGCTACACCAAGGGAAATATAGGTTGGATATTAGGAAAAGTTTTTTTACAGAAAGAGTGATAAAGCACGGGAATGGTCTGCCTGGGGAGGTGGTGGAGTCACCACCCCTGGATGAGTTTAACAAAGATTGGATGTGGTGCTTGGTGCCGTGGTTTAGTCGAGGTGTTGAGAGTGGGGCAGCTCTGGAGGCCCAGGCTGGTTCCACGCCATGGGACAGGAGCTGGGGGTCACTGCTCACCTGTGGAGATCCATTTCAATGCYTGAAGTGAGATTTTTGTGGCAATGGAGAGAGGCAGAGGTGGAACAACATGTCAGGGGTGTCTGGAGCTGTGGATGCCTTGGCAGCAAACAGTGAGAGGGAACAGCAATTACTCTTGTAAATCCTGCCAGGAGCCCTGAGCTCAGCTTGGAGAGGGCTGGGGGCACAGATTTTTCTTCAGAAAGATCCCAGCAGACAGATTATTTACAAACACCACCTCTGGCCATCCTCAGGCCATCCTCAGGCCATCCTCAGACCATCCTGGCCAGAGGTCCCATCTGTGCACAGGCAGCACCTCACCCCAGGTGGAGAGGGCACCATTAAAGGCATTTACTGATCCTAGAGGGACAAAACCTAAAGGGGACAGCAGGGAATTGAAGAGTGCAGCTCAAGGACTGTGAATTCTCTGCCTGGGACCAGCCCTTTGCAGCCCCAGTAAGAGAGAACTGGGACTGAGCTCTGGGGCCACAGGACYGACCCCCAAGGCTGTTACTGCCCAAAATTTCACCTGGTCCAGCTCAGAAATGACTGGAACAAACCATGGCTCCTTTCCTCCAAACAGGAGTGCAAAGATCATTTTGGCTCCCAGAAGGCTGGCTCACAAACACATAATTTTTAGAAAGCTTTCCAGGGTCAGCAAAGATGAGGCGCTCAGTGAAGGGATTGAGGATGAAATCCTGGTGCCCCAAGGGTTAATGGAGTCTGTGCAGAGTGCTCCGGAGGGCCAGGATTTCATGCTGCATTTCCAGGGTGTGAAATAGTGTCTCATTATTTTCCTGATACAAACACCACAGCACACAGCAGCCAGAAAATGACTCTTAGTGGATACTGACCATAAAGAAAAGCGAAATAAATACTTATTTTCCTTTAGGCATGCAGACAAGCCATAAGGACGCAGCCAGCTGAGACTCCACTGGGCTCACAAATGTCAATGAACACTCCATGCCCATTTGTTACCCTGTCACTGCTCTTTGTTCTGGATTTCCTCTGCTTCTCTGACTGACCACTGCACTCCCCCAGTCCAGTTACACTTGCATGGTGCTCCAGGGCACTCACCCCGCTGGGACTGCTGCTCCAGCCCTCTTGGCTGGGGACAAATTAAATAAACTTTAAATTCTTATCTGTTCTGAAAGGAGTTTTAACYTTATTTTCTGTGTGCAGCTCTGGAAAGAAACCCTGAACTCAATGGTCTGCAGGAAGGGGTCAAACTCGAGAGAGACAGAACTGCAGTATCCATCATGCAAGAGAAGTTTTTCCCTAATTTGGGGAAAATTCCCTCTCCAAGTCATCCAAACTTCTTCACCAGTGTGTGCTCTACCTGTGTCAGCCCCGTTTTGATATTTAGCATCAATAAAATATCTCCAGGTTGTTTTGTCCTTCCTTACAAATCCAGAACACCAAGAGCTGTCAGACAAATCCAGATTTAAATCCTGTTTTCACAGCGTGCTTTCTCTGGAAGATCTCTGAGTGCTGCTGCAGAGGGATGAATGGAYCTGTTCTCACAGAACCATTGCAGGGAGGTATTAACCCCACCCCATTCTGCCCCTTTAAGGCACAGGGGGATCACCTGGCACACCCAAGGACAGAACAAATGGGTATCTGAGCCAAAACAGCCCAGAAAGCCCAGTGCCAGACTCTGGAATTTGTTTGGTGGGATGAGCATGAATGCAGAATTAATGAGGATCCATCACTGTGCAGTGGCATTTGCTAATGGTGCTACATAAACTAATAAATAATACACAACACTAAAGCAAACATGAATTTGATAGGCAAAATCCCTTCCAGTGGCAATGGCTTCTGCCAGTAGAGAATTTGGCTCTYKAATTCCAAATAAATACAATGAAAGWAATATAACAACATAAGGAACTGAGAGCTCAGCTTCTGAGATTGGACTGTCCTCGTTTAAATACGGGTTAGAGCAAATCAATTTGGTTATTAAGGATTCCTTGTCTTGTGGTGCTCTCAKGGTGAAAGGAAAAGCAGAGGGAAGAAGGTAGGAGATAACAGAAAATGCAGGATGCCAGAAAATGGGGGTTTTGTGTGTTTTATTCCTCCTTGCACCAAGCTCTGAACTCGGTCATGTTCCCACAGCGCTTATCCCAATCCAGTCTGGCCGTGGTCATTCCACAGGTCCAGGCATTATCTCACCTGAAAGGGAACTCAAAACTGACATCCCCCTGCCTGAGCATCCCCAGGAGCCCCTGAGTGCTGGCAAAGCTCTTGGCCCTACACTGCCAGTGGGTTCTGCAGGTTCACAGCCCCTCACACCCAGCCACAGCAGAGATCCTTGTCCTCTACACGTGAACACCTTCAAATGAAACAAGATTTCAGCAATTTTGGCAACAAAGTCCTGACAAATCTTCATTTTCCATGCACTGCATTTTTCCAAATGCACAAAGGGAYATGCTTGATGGAGTTTGAAGACAGGAAAATCCCCAACAGTGGTTTCAAATCCCAGCTCAAAAGCAAGGAGCACCTTCTGAAAGGAGAGACTGCTGCAGGTTTTTTTCTGTTAGGGTGAGTAAAACAACATTTCTCTTTATCCTTTTTCTTGGAAAATCAAAATCCTTTTGCCCTGAATTCTTTCCTAACCAAGCCAGTGGGGGGCRGGAACCTGCTGTGAAAAATGTCATCCCAAATAATTTGAGTGTGGCAGAATCACAAGGAGTTTGCAGAGAGATGTGTTTGGGGCTCGGTGACAGCAACAGCCCTGCATGAGGGAAGGGCTGAGCAGTGGATGGAGGCAGGAAGAAATAAAATTAAAGATTGATTTTATCAGTAATTTTAAMGGGTATGAAAAGATTCATCTAAAAGGAGGAATGTGGCTGAATCCAGAGTAGTAAATGAATTAATTGAKGTGGCTCCAAAGGGATCAGAGCTCCCTTCAGCACTCATTCTATGTCAGCACACAGCTGGCACAGATGTTGGCAGCGCTGTGACACCCCCAGAGTTGTTGGATTCACCTGCTACGAAGCTGGAGATAAAGGTCAAAATATTTTCAGGGAACAGCTGCGAATGTAAATGTTTTTTTAAAAAAATCAGATTAAATTTTACAAAGAAATTRTTCCCTGTGAKGGTGGGGAGRCCCTGGCACAGGGTGCCCAGAGAAGCTGTGGCTGCCCCTGGATCCCTGGCAGTGCCCAAGGCCAGGCTGGACRGGGCTKGGAGCAGCCTGGGATGGTGGGAGGTGGAACAGGACTGAAATTTCAAAAWTCCAGGATTTTCCCCTGAGCTCAAATGAAACTCCCAGGGACCATCAGCAGCCGATGGAGTCCCTTGACAAACACAGAAATACAGCCCAGTTTGCTGGCATGACCTTATTCAGGGAATATTTTATAATCCCAGCATTATTTGCACCACTCTTCCGGCTCTGACCTTAATAAATCCCCCATCCCATGTTTAAGCCTAGAKCTTATCAATCATCTTAAAGGTCTTTTGCAACCTAAATGATGCCATGATAAATGCAATCAAAGCTGAGCTACATCCCGGGATATGCAGTGGTTCAGTCTCCTGGCATGGTCATTTTTCACTGAAAATTAACCTTAATACTGTATATATTTTCCATGCATAATTATACCACTCTCTTAGGAAAAAAAAACCTGGCCTAGCAGCTCTGCCTCAAAGTAGCTGATGGTGGTTAGATCTGTGGGTAAAAGATAAAGCTGAAAGGCAGCTYGAAATCAGAAAATAAAACCCAAAAACATAAAATGCTTCAGACAAGTGTCCACAGAACTCTTAAGATCCGACTCTGCCTAGAAATGCCAAACTGATTTAAATGGGAGGATCACATTGTAATCCCAGATAATTAATGTTTGTCCCCTCTCCGTAAACTGCCAGATTATCATTAGTTCATCTTTTGTATTTCCAGGAGAAACTCATTACTGGGCGAGTGAAACGTCGGGAAATTGTTTACAATTACGCAGCCGAGAGCAGTAGGCTAATTCCGTCTCTATTTAGCCCCACTTCCATAAGTATAGGTAGAGTGCTATAAATAACAGCAGYGATGTGTGCCACACTGGCACCGGCTCCAAATGGGCTGTGAGCAGCGGCAGCTGCCCCCTCTGCTGGCTTCCAATTGGGATTTTACTCAAACCACACGAAATGATCCTAAAAATCCTTCTCTGCTTGGAGCAGAGTGAGGGGTGAGTGGCAAGGTGGGTATTTCTGAGCCCCTTTCTGGTTCAGGGACCTTTGTGTCACCTCCAGCTGATGCTCCTGGGGGAGAGCTGCTTCTAAAGTTTTTTTGGGGGAGGTAGAGCTGATGTGGGTTAAAAAMCCCTTTATTATTTAAACCTTGAAGGTGTTGAATCCCTGCCTGGGATTAACTCAGTCAGTTTGACCGTGGTGCTGATAACACCGAGGCTGAGAGTTGGATTGATGATCCTTGTGGGTCCCTTCCAGCTCAGAATGTTCTGTGATCTGGAAATAAACATTAAATGTTTCAACTGGATTGGGGAAAAAAAAAAAAAAAAAAAAGAAAAGGGACATTACAGAACCATAGAACAGTTTGGGTTAGAAGGGACTTTAAAGATTATCTGATTTCAGCCTCTCTGCTGTGTGCAAGGACATCTTCCACCAGAGCAGGCTCTGCTCCTGTTACGGATTTTGCTGTTGGTGGCTCCAGAYCCCTTCACCCACCACCCCAGGATGGGGTGTTGCACACCCCCTTTGTACTCAGCTGTTTGCAGCTTTCAGGAGCAGAGGTTGTATTTCACACTCATTAAAGACCAGAGTGACAAAAAAAAAGAAACACAACAAGAAATAAAACCCGCCTCCCTTCCAGCTGGATGAACTAACTAAAAAGCAGGGCTGGGCCATGCAAACT